>NC_040035.1:24925561-25031026 GCF_003713205.1 Coffea eugenioides
TATATACCAGATAATCTTTTATATATAAATCAAGAACTTGTATAGTAAAACTTATAGTTTTAAAACTTGGTCTTTTAGGGTTTAGCGAGAACGTGGACTTCGATTCCCAGCTTGACTTTTGAGCTTTACTTTTGGTGAGTGTCCTTGCTTGTTCTATGTTTATCTTGTTAAAGTGCTTTCTTGACCTGTTATGTGATAATTGGAAAGTGGTTTTCCTGATCCATCAAAGTGGGCAGTGTGTACTTTATCGCACTAGCCTTTCGAGTGGTGAATTGCTTGAAATTTTTCTCGAATATCTTGCTTGCACTAGTTAAGTACCGAGTGGGGGAATGTACTACACTTGAGGGTGGGAGGGCCTCTTATCCTAACTCAAGTACCAAAATCTTGCAATTGTTGACTGGAGCGTGAACTCGTCAACTCAACTACCAGGCAGGGGAATGTACCACACCTTAGGGTGGGAGGGCCTCTTATCCTGACTTGGTAATCACTTGTTGTGACGTCGCTGGGTGAATCCCTCGACTAGGCTTTAAAAAGGTATACTCGAGTAATACGAAAACCCTCTCGTGAGAAGAACGGGCCCGGTGGGAGTAAGTTGGTTGGAGCGTGTTAAGATAAAAAAAAAATCTACATGGACTTTAGATAGTGAAAGTTGACGGAGGGGTCAACTACGGTTAATTTTGATCAAGTTCGTGGAAAAATGGCTCCTGAGAGCCCCTGTATCCTACCCTGTGATGTTATACGCTTTCCTACTTGATGGATTTAAGTTTGGTGTTATTGTTCGCTATTTGTTTATATGATTGAATGTTTGGGCACCGCTGAACTTTAGCTCACCCCACGTTACTTGTTTTCCTTAACAGGTTCTGGCATTTGAGAGACCTGAAGTCTGCCTTTACCTTTTATGAATGTTATTTTGAGTCAGTCTATGTACCCTTCGTCTTGGATTGCCACTTGAAGCTGGAAAAGTGCAAGCCCTGAGTTTTGTTTGACTTGTATGAATGTATTTGAATTTTATGGTTTCACTTTGTGGTTTGTAATGTTATCTCTGAAGTTAATGTGTTCTTAGTGTGACAGCCCCACCTCCCCCTAAGGTGAACCAAAGGGTTCGGCGGCCGCCTGCCCAGCTCTCGCCGGGACTCAGTCGTTCACTCAAACAAATCCGAAATAAAACCACAAGAATTCATATAGTAAAAATAAAAAACTTAAAGCGAAACTTATATACATTTCTATCTCAAAAGGAAGTTCAACCATTGAATATACATAGGTTCTCAATTCCTCATACAACCAGCCCGTGCCAAGCACTAGGGCGAGAACCGTTACAAAAACAAAAAAACTAGACCAAGCTAGTCTATACCAAGCTCTCATCCTTGCGTGCCTTCCCCTGTTAAGGAAAACAAAACTAAAGGGATGAGCTAAAAGCTCAGTGAGGTTCCGAACACATAATCAAATAATCAATCCAATACATTAAACATAGGGCATCAATATTTCAAGAAACATTTACCATGGAAAGCGATATTAACACATACATTAAAAGGATACGGGTTCACATGAAGCTATTTGTTTGTTCGTTCGTTCCCCTGACATTTCCCCTTATTCCTCCAATCGTTTGAAAATACATTTTGTCGCGCCCCATTTTTTATAAGAAAAATAAATAAATAAAAAAGTGGTTTGAAAAGTGAATTTTTGATTTAAAAAATAATTTTTGATTTACAAAGAAAGTGGGTCTAGATGGGACTCGAAAATGCGACGATTTGACCCAAAATACAGTTTAAAAAGGGTTTTTTTGAAATAAAAATCGGAGTCGCCACTTGGTATAGAGTTAAGGTGTACCAAATCACCTAAAAATGAATTTTTAAAGAAAAAATGGAAAAACCCTGTTTAAACGACTCCAAATCTACGCAAACCAATGAAAAAGGTTCGGGAGTCACATTTGACGAAGGGGAAGGCAAGGATAAAAATCCAAGGCACCCCTTCGACCTAGCCAAGGCTAGTTGCGTGATTTAGTCAAAGATTTTCTTGTTTTAACCAAAGAATTTATCACTTTTGGATGCACTATATGAATGCAAGACCTAGACCTAGGGGGACATCGGGGGGCAAAATTTCTCTTCAAAGCTTGAGTGGTGCCAATCACATTAGTTGTGATGCCCAATAGTGACTCTTTGGAGAGGTCACGAATAATGCAAAAATATGAGACTCTAAGAAGAGGAGAAGAATAAAATAATTATAGAAATATACATGTCTTAGAGGAATGCATCATGTCGGGTACGGGGGACTAATGTTCGTGACTCAATTTTCCCTTTAAATAGAGGGAATACGAGCGTGCTAAGGCTAGAAAAGCCAAACTCGTCCATATCCCATATTCAAGGGGTTTTCCCTGATCTAATCAAGCAAATGCACTACCCTAATCCTATTTCTAGAATGAAATGCAATTCTAATGTTATGTATCATACAAAAAGGGGCAAGTAATATACATATAAGGGGAAATATGGGGGACGGGGTATACATATATAAGGAAAATGTCATGCGACATGGTGAAAAAGGCCCTAGAAAATAAAGATATGCATGAGATGAAGGCATGCGAATGTACTAGCGAGGGACGGTCCTATTGGATCTAGCATTGGACTAGTCCTTCACTAGCACTCCCTCACAAGCATTGGACTTGTAGGAGCTCGATGGGAAGACCATGACTAGCGTTGGACAAGCCACGGTTTCGTGCATTTGCATCCATCATACATACATAAGTAAATGTGCACAATTAAAGCGAGTAGACATGTGAGCACGTAATTCACATAACACATAACACATAAGCATGCATATCTAGATGCCAAACCCTAAGAAAGCAATTAAACACATAGCACCTAAGCATGCAAAACACATAAGGCGATTAAGGTCCTAACTATTACATTTTTAGGGGGAAGGCCTACTACACTCTAAAAGGGGAAATAGAAGGAATAAAACAATTAAATCCCTAACTATTACAATTTTGGCATTCGAGTGCCTCCCAAATGATAAAATTGAATTAAAATTAAAGCAAAAACTAAGCAACTAAAGAAATAGATAAAGTGAAAATGAAATAAACACTTAAAGTCATGCAATTGCACACATAAGACACATATACGCACGTAGAGTCAAATAAAGTCAAAAATAAAGGATAGAGTGTACCTCCCTCGCAATGGTAAGCAAATGAAGGGAAAGTAGCTTCAAAACAATAAAAGGGTCAAGGTACCACTTTAATTGAGAAAAATTAAAAGAAATGCGCAAATACAAAGCTCACTTGATCATAGAGCCCCTAAAGTCATGATTTAAGTGCAATTGAAACAAGCATGGTAGTTAATTGAAGCAAACAAGCAATGAAAAGTTGTAAAATTAAAGCCGCCAAGGACCAAATTGAGGAAATTATTCGATTGGTTGGGTCATAGTGGAACAAAGGGAGACCTGGGGGGCCAAAGTGCAATTTTTCGAAAGTTGTTCATGCAAGTTCATGCAACATAGGAGCATAAGATTTCGGCAATGAGACCTGCTGCATTTTCATTTCATAAGCAAATTCTAAGTAGCTTTTATTTCATCTATCCAAACTTTGTACTAGGCGGCAAAATCAATCAAAACTCCAAATCCAACAAGCAAAAGCGTAGAAGGAAATTATGCAGATTCTTATGAAACTTTCATGCAAGATGGAAGGAGATTGCTGCAACTGAAGGCTTCGGCAACTGATGAAGCCTTTCAGCTTCGGCAACAGACTTGACATTCCAATCAGATTCACAAGATCATCAATCAAATTTGGATGTGTGAGCTTGAGACAGGGAGAGGGAAGAGGAAAACGCAGCTCTTATCAATCATTGCTGCGGCAAAATTCTACTATAACTTTGCAGTTCAACCCACGTAACTTTCATTCATTCTCACAGCATTCAACATCGGATAGATTTTTTCATTTTTGTTAAAGTCAAAGCTAGCAAACTCATCAATCAGTATACTAACAGATTCAAACCACCAATTCAAGCCCAACCAACCTCAGCCAGGCTTTTGAGCAATCGCAGGACTCCATCAAAATACAAGAAAACGACTCCTTGCGCAAATAAACAAACAAGTGAAAGGATAATGAGGACAGCATAACAAAAGGCATCCGGCTTAAATGCAGCAAACCACGTGAGGGCTGGCAGCAATTTTATTAACCAGGAACCCCCTCAGTAGCATTGTTAGCAACACAGATTCACATACTTACCCCCAACAAAATCTAATAACACAAAGCAAAAACTCAACAACACAGAAAAAACGCAGCCTAGTCGCAGCTTCTGCTGCAACTTTCGTTGGGCCTTCCTTAGGCATAACAGATCATCAAAACAGAATGGATTTCTGTATGAATCGCCATTGCCTTACCACGAAACAAAAGGTGAATCGAATCATCACTCGAATCAGGCCCATGCAAGCGTTATTCATTTTTTACAACAAGGTAAGGCATCAATTAAATCCTTCACTCCTAGGCAGGGCAAGGAAATTCTAGGCAACATCATCAGCAAATAATCATCATCAACATGGAGGCAAACGCAGAACCATCAAACGGCAAAAAGGCACCAATAAACAACTAAAGAAAGCAGCTTTAGACTGTACAATGCAACTAGCATGCGAGGAAATCACTGCAAAAGGGTAACGGGGTCTGTTTTACCTTCTCTTCCTCGACCAGCCCCTTTCTAGCTTAGCTTTTCCTTTGCTGTGAATTTTGCAACTTCAACTCGCGTATGTTAAAAGCTTGGTACAGATCTGCTGATGGCAATGGAGGGCTGAAATGATGGCGGTAGTGAAGGTTAACGATTCCAACAGTCGCTTTGCTCCTTGGGAAGTAGCACCAGATCTCCTTTCTTCCTTGCTCAGAAACTCTCTTCCGTTGTTCTCGACCTCAGCCGCCCCACTCTCTTCTACTGGGTTTTCTCTCTACCAACCCTCTGAAACCCATGCAATTTTTCCCTAGACCCTTGCTGATTTTCCTTGCTCCATGTTTTCCTTTTGCTTCCGGTCTTTCTTCTGCCCTTCCTTGGTTCTGTCTCCCTCTTTTTTACAGCCCTTGTTCCTCCCAGCTCTCCATTTTCCTTTCCAACCGCAAGCTCTCTCTTTTCCCGTAGCTTTTGCCCAGATTTCCCCGCTACTCTTTTCTCTCTTAGTTCTTCGCTGTTTTTCCTTCTCAAAGCTGCGTTCTTTCTTTTCCCTCCACCCTAGCCGCTACTCGATTCTCCTTTTTCCCTTTTTCCCTTTTCAACCGTCGCCCTATCCTTAGCTCTCCCCCCCCCCCCCCCGGTTTTTTCTTTCATCCGTCAAAACCTCCTTTATATAGGCATCCCCCCGTAACCTAAGACCAAGGGATGAGATTTGAAGCTGTATTTTGGCTCTTCCTATCAAGACCATCAGATGGCATCGTGCATGAAGCAGCTTTTTTTCTTCTTTTTCAGTTAATTAATAATAAAAAAAATATAAAGAAACATAGAAACTTAAGTAAATTAGAATAAAATAAGCAAAACTAGGCATAAAAGATAAAAAAATAAAATGCTAAACTTTTTTTCCTGTGTAGTGATTTTCCCCTTTTTTTTCTTTTTTTTCTTTTTCTTTTTTTTTTTTTTTTTCTTTTTTTTTAATTTGATAACAATGAACTTGAATCTAAAATAACTAAGGCATTTTTTTGTGAAAGATTTTCTTTTCCTGATAAATTCTATGCTAAAATGACTTAAAAAATAAAAGACTAAAAGTAAATAAAAACTAACATAAAAGATAAAAATAATAGTAAATAAAACTACACTAAAATTTGGTGTCTACACATTTTTGTAAGTAGAATCCCTCGTTCATCCTTTTGTTCGTTCATCCCCTTTCCGGACGTTGGCCGGACTCCACCCATCCGGACGTGGCCGGACTACAAGGTAATACTCGAGTATACCAAATTTACCCAGGGTCACCATATCGCCCGACCGAGTCCGCTTCTGGCTTGAGTCGATCGGTAACGAAGGGCAGGGCCCAATTCAGCCAAATGGCTTACATTCATGCGCAACTAGCATTTAATCATTAATCATGGAAACTTTCACATTTATTTAGGTCGAATGCGATCAAATACACACTCGCCTAGAAAACTCGTTTTAACAATCATTGAAAGCACTTAACACATTATCAAGCAATAATAACAAGCCAATAAGTCAAGGAATATAGCAAACAAGGAACGCTCAACTAGTTATGCAAAATAACGTGCAAAATATCCTTCCGGATATTACCCTTAGTCACCAGTGAAAACTAAGATTGAACAAGAGAACACATTACCGTTTATCGAGCAAAACATTTTAGGGGAAACGAAGAAACCTGACTAATTAGGAGTAAAGCGTGTAAAGATGACTTTCAAGTAAAAGAGGGTTGTTTGGACCCAAGGATGAAAATAACTAGGGTTTCAAAATCAATCGCAAAACCAAGCTCAAAAGGCTTATAGAATTCCAACGGAAAACATTTGACTAACGACAAATCAAAAGACAAATAGATAGGCTAAGACAATATTCTTTCGGAATCGTAAAGAATCGTTTGTATGACTAAAAGTCACTATATATTCAAGTAGAGTTTATATAACAAGGGTTTTGATGAAAATCATATGGAAAAGGAAGACTCTTAAAACCGTACTTGAAAGTAGTTCACTAGGCTTAAAGTCATTCAAGTCATTTAGCTAGGAAAATGACCGGAAAGGAAAGTCAAGCCCTAAAATATTCCAATAAGCACAATAAGACTCGATTACAAGTCATAAACCAATGCCAAATACTCCCAAAATAGGGTTCCATAAGCACACACAAGCAATAGAGGAAACCAGAAAAATCCGGAAATGGAGTAAGTGTTAACCCGGAAAAAAACAGTTTTTGACGTCATTATGCGGTATTGGCACCAATGGCACTACGATTATCGGATGAAGGTCCAAGACCCACCGTTTCGAAACTAAGAGATGGGGTACAATATTTCAGAAGGTCACTCAACCCAGTTTCGAGTGTAACCAGGTCAAAAATGCAATCTACTACACCAGAACCGTAAAAACAGATTCACATAACGCATTCTAGTTCAAACATCATAAATCAGCCTACCTAAGTCCAAATCCAGAAATTCCAAAGCCATTTGAAATCTAAGAAAAAGGGATACATTTCATCAGAAGACCTCAACAACCAATTCGGAAGCATTCCTGACCAAAATAACCAATTACAGAAGCAATTCCCAAATTCGGGTAAAACCAGGGCAGCAAGGGTAATTCCGTCTTTTCTCAAGCTACGCTACTCCGATTGACCTGAATTTTTCAGGCATCTCTAAAATATCATTCCCTACAACTTTCATGTTTTAATTCAAGGCCAATTCGGCCTCTAACTATGAGCTACAAAACCGGGCAGAATGTAGAACATTAAAACCCTAACTTTTCAATTTTCTTCCAAAATAGAAATTGCTTGCAATTAACCACTTTTTCCACCTTCTAGCTTCCTTAATTACCATTTCCAATCATCATACATGACCACATAATCATATTCATATGAAAACAGAAAAATCCCCAATAATTACAAAATTTCACCAATTCAACCAAAATCAAGAAATAATCCATAAAATTGCATCTTATACTACCACTAATCATGGATTAAACATCATTAAAGGGAGGAGAGGGGTCCTTCTCAACTTACCTTAGCAAGACAAGAAAGAGGGCAACTAGTCCTCTTAGCTTTCCAAATAACTCCACAAAACAACTCACAAACACTCCCTTAAGGGTTTCTATGGAACAAAAACAAGAGTAAATGGTTGATTTGGTAGATTGGAGCAAACTTGGAGAGCTTTCTTTCTTCCTTTCTTGAGAGAGAGGGCCGGCCAAGATGAAGAGGAAAATGGTGAATTTTTGGTGATTTATTTGGTCAATTGGACAAAAGGTGAATAGTGGTCTTACTTAAGACCAAATCCCATGGTGACACTTGTCACCTTCATTAATGCTTGCCTAACTTTTGTCTCTCTTATACCAATCCACTTAGCATTCTCTACTTATCTCTTAACACCCGGTAAATTAAATCCAGTATCCAAAACTTAACCTAGTTGGCCGAATTTTTCCGAACTTTTCGCACTAGTGGGTCCCACGTTCGATATACACTCTTAATTCCACATGAACTAACTTATACTAGAAAAATAATTTAAAAACTATATTTTGCTCATAAAAATTATCTGGGGAATTTTCTAATAAAGAAAAGGTATAAAGTGTGCAATTAAATAAAATAAAGCCTAGAAATTCGAAAAATTCTCGGGTCCTCACACTTAGTATTGTAGTCGTTTTAATGGTTGGCTTGTTCGGGTGACGAATTTTGTTTTGGTTTAAGTTATACGTCGGAAGGGTTTAGTCGGTTTCCTTGCGTGAGTCCTGGCGAGAGCTAGGCAGGCGACCCGCCAAACCTCTGGTTTGCCTTAGGGAGAAGTGGGGTCGTCACAAAAGCCAATACATGAACCATCGATAATCAATAATTCAAGAAACATTTACAATGGAAAGCGATAATAACACATACATTAAAAGGATACGGGCTCACAGGGAGCCATTTGTTCGTTCGTTCGTTCTCCTGTCATTCCCCTTATTCCTCCAATCATTTGAAAATGCATTTTTGTAAGTAAAACCCTCGTTCGATCGTTCATTTCATTCACCCCCTTCTGGACGTTGGCCAGGCTCCACCAACCTACAAGGTAATACTCGAGTATACCAATGTTCATACCTAGGGTCACCATATCGCCCGACCAAGTCCGCTTCTGGCTCGAGTCGATCGGTAACGAAGGGCAGGGCCCAGTTCAGCCAAAAGGCTTACATCATGCACAACTAATGTATCAATCATTAAATCGTTCAAAATTTTGCGTTTCATTTAGGTCGAGCGCGATAAAGTACACGCTCGCCAAGAAAATTCGTTTTGGAAATCATTGGAAACACTTAACACATTATCAAACAATAACAACAAGTCATGAAGTCAAGGAGAACATAACAAACAAGGAACACTCACCTATGTACGCAAAACAACATGCAAAATATTCTTCCGGATATTATCCTTAGTCACCGAGAAAACCTAAGATTAAACGAGAAAGAATATTACAACTCATCTAGCACAAACAATTAGATGAAATCAAAGAAACTCAACAATTGATGAGTAGAACGTATAAAAAGACTTTAAAGTGAAACGAGGACATTTGGACCCGTGGACAAGAATAATTAGGGTTTCGTAGACCAAACGTAAACCAAACTAAAGACAAGTCGAAATCCAACTAGATAGGCTAAGAAATACTGTTGTCGGAATCGTTTATATGGTTCAAAATCATCTCATATTCAAGTTGATATTATACACTAAAGGTCTTAATGAAATTCATGAAAAAAAAGGAGGTCAAAATACCCAAGAAAACCCTAAACCACTCCTCTTTATTTGGGTAAGAGTAAGTACACATTTGGAGTTTCCAATTGAAGAAGGATCATGTTTTAAAATGGAAAATGGTCATAGTATTAGTATTGGCCAAACGAAAAATATACAAGTTCAAATAGAAACTTAGCCCTCGAGCGAAAATTTGGGCAGCACGCCCTTTGTATTTACCTATTTCCCAGCCATTTATGGCTTCATTATTTTTTTCAATCAATCCCAACATTACACACAACATAAATAGCCACTCAATAGGATTAATGTCATATGATTACCAAATCAAGCTAGGACATGTGCGGAAATGACGTTTAGGTTGGAAAACAAAAGGCAGATTTGCTGTTGCTTAGCGGAACTAACACAACTGAAACGACACTAGTCGGATTCCGGTGAAATTTACACCGTTTCGAAGCTAAGAGAAAGGGATACAATGTTTAAGAAGGCCACTCAGTCCAGTTTGCAATGTATCTAGGTCAAATTTACCAAAACAACACCAGATTTTCCAGTTCGCAGTTCAACTAGCAGTCCTGATTCATTCAATCATATCTCAGCACATACAACTCCAATTCAAGTGATTCCAAAACCATTTGAAAGCTAAGATACAAGGCTATAAGTCTTAAAAAGACATCGACAACCAAATCAGTAGTATTCCTGGTCAAAACAACCAATTACAAAAGCTGATTAGCATGTTCGGATAGAAACAGGGCAGCAGGGGTATTTCGGTCTTTTCATAGGATACGTTGCTCTAATTGAGCTGAAATTTTTCAGGCTACCATAAAACATCATTATCTACAACTTTCATGTTTTGTGATAAGGCCAAATCGGCCTCTAACTAGGTTTAACAGTACCAGTCAGAATTGGGGAAAAATGAAACCCTAATCTGGAATTTTCCGCACAAAGTGGAAATTTTCCGCAATTAGCTACAATTTACGCACAATAGCTTCATTCTAAGCTATCCCAAGTCATCATCCATGGCCACACAATATTAAACATATGAAAACAGAAAAATTCAAGAATAAATATAAAAGTCACCAATCTCAACTAAAAGTCATGAAATCTTTCACCAAATCACATCTTTGACTAACACAATCTACCAATTTAACATTAGCAAGACCAAAGAATGAACTCCTTAGCTACTCACCTTACAACTCAAGAGAAGAGCCAACTAAGCACCTTTGTTTCTCAAACCACTTCACCAACTACCTCATGACCACTTAGCAAAGGGATTTTATGGAGTGATTTGAAGTTTTATCGGTTTGAGTTGAAGATTGGAGCAAGATTATGAAGTAGGAAGTTGGAGGATTTTTTCTTTTCTTGAGCAAGAGGTTCGGCCAAAGGGGAGCAAAATGTGATGAATTTTTGGTCAAATTTTGATTAAATGGTAAAGTAGGAAAGTTAGTCAAAGTCCAAGAATAAATGGCATGGTGACACTTGTCACCTTTTGGCCCTAAAGCTTATCCTTTTTCCCTCCAATGCTAATCCAACAATAATACAACTAAGTAACCTCTAATTATCTCTTATCACCTAGTACATTAATCCCGGTATACAAAACTTAACCTAATTGGCCGAATTTTATCAACTTACCGCACTAGTGGGTCCCACAACCGGTATACGCTCTTAATTTCTCAAAAACTAATTAATACTAGAAAAATCATCGAAAAACTATATTTACTAATACAAATTACCTAGAAAATTTTTCTAATAAAGAAAATGCAGAATAACGTGCAATTAATTAATATAAAACCTAAAAAATAAGAAAATGTACGGGTTCTCACAGCAAAACTTGCTTGATTATCATGGAAAAGATCGGATCCTACCTTACCTCGTGCATTACCCCTTTGGATGGTACAAGAAATATAGACGTGCAAGTCTCAATGGATTACATATCCGAGACACAAGATAGCTTATTCCTAACACGGGATACCCTAAATGGCATTCCCTCTAAGGCTTATGCATGATGCCAATTTATTAAAGCAATTAAATATGCAATTTGAAATGAAAACATGATCTAAGGGACCCTTTGTACGCCAGGGTGGGCCTAAAATGATGTGCACTTATTAACCTACAAATGCAGTACATTGAAATTAAAACGTGCAATAGCCTATCTAAAATGGTAGGTTCCAAAAGAGTATCATGCCAGAACTCTTATTTCCTAGTGTTTGTGAATGCAAAAGACGAGAAACAAGGAAATGTTAGATAACAGATAACACATAACATGTTGGGCAATTAGATGATAAAAAAAAGCGAAAAGAAAATTAAGGAAAGAGGGGTGGAATCCCTCCCTTCGTGCCTAGTGTTCTTAGTTAGGGTAAGGTTGACTCTGTCCTAGGTGATTTCTAATATGGATGTATGAGGTTAGGCTCACTAATGCACCTAGACTCGATAAGGCTTCAGTCTCCCAAACCTTCAGACCAAAGGCGAAGGGTCATCAATCTTAATGCCTAAGAGTCGGTGGTTAGAGTGATCCCTCGGACATTGCTACGCACACGTCGTGCCACAGCCACATGTGCAAGTGGATCGATCTAATCCTAATAAGGGAAGAGTGGTATGACATCCACTAAAGTAAAAAAGAAATGAGGGGTTATAAAGTAAAACGTATGCACGTATGAAAGTGCTCCTTTTTGAAGAGAGGGATTAATTATCATAAATGCGGGTGAAGGTTCTAGGGTGGCTACCCCTCTCCCCAAGATGCAAGCGCGATTACGCATAAGTAAATGAAAGAGATAAATACATTATTCACATACACGGATATCGAGACAATTACGCGTGTGAAATGCAAGAAAACCCTAAAAAGGAAAAATGCAACCCTAAACCTCCAAATATGATATATAAAAAGGATAAAAGAAGAAAAGAATTGACTAAATCAAATGCTCGGACTCTCTAAGTCCCTAGTGGAGTCACCAAGCTGTCGGGCCCCATTTTTAAATGAAAAATAAATAACGAGTTTATTTAATGAAAAGTGAATTTTGATTTAATTTTTTGATTAAAAGTGATTTTTTTTATTTTTAGAAAATAAATAAAGAAAATGGTGGGCCTAAAATAGGACTTAAAAAATTGCGACGATTTTGACCCAAAATAATAGTTTCAAAAGGGTTTTTTAATGAAAAATAGGAGTCGCCACTTGGTATTGAGTTAAGGTGTACCAAGTCAACTAAAAATGAATTTTACATAAAAAGTAGAAAAACCCTTTTTAAACGACTCCAAGTCTACGAAAAATCAGAAAAAAGTGTTCGGGAGTCACATTTGAAGAAAGGGAAGGCAAGGATACAATCCAAGGCACCCTTTCAACCCAACCAAGGTTAGTTGCATTATTAAGTCAAAAAATTTTCTTATTTTAACCTAAAAATTTATCACATTTGGACGTACTATATGAATGCAAACCTTAGACTTAATGTATCGGGGTCAACATGTCTCTTCAAATTTTAGTTGGTGCCAATCGCATTAATTATGATGCCCAAAAGTAATTATTTGAAGAGGTCACGAATGTGCAAAATATGAGACTCAAAGAAAAAGAAAAGAAAATAATAATTATACAAATATAAATGACCTAGGGGAATGCATCATAACGGGTGCGGGGAGCTAATACTCGTGACTTTAATGTTCCCTTTAATAGAGGGAATACGAGCGTGCTAAGGCTAGAAAGCCAAACTCGTCCATATCCCATATTCGAGGGGTAATTTATCTATCTAAGCAAGCAAATGGTCTACCATATCTCTAATTTTCTTATATGAAATGCAAGTCTAATGTCATGTCTCACGCATAGGGGTAAGGAATATATGTATAGGGGAAATATGGGATAAGGGATATACATATACAAGGGAAATGTCATGCAAACAATGATAAAAGAACCCTAAAAAGTGGAAAATATGTATGGGGGTGTAGTGATTACCACACAAGCATGATCTAGCGCGTGAACTGTCCCTAAGGGTCTAGCGTTGGACTAGTCCATGTCTACAAATTCTCACTAGCATTGGACTAGTGAGAAATCGGAACAAAGGGCCGCAACTAGCGTTGGACTAGTGTGGTGTCGAAATAAGGGCCACAACTAGCGTTTGACTAGTGTGGTGCTTATAATCAAACAAATCATGTAAAACATGATAAAGCAAATAAACACATAAATCACGTATAGCACATAGCACATAAGTATAATATCTAGATGTAAAGTCCTAAGAAAGCGAGTAACACGTAACACACAAGCATGCAAAACACAAAAAGCAAATAAAGCCCTAACTATTACATTTGGGGTGCCCTAACTACAATCTAAAGGGGGAAAGAATTAAATGAAATGAAATGAAATAATAACCTAACTATTACAATTTTGGCATTAAATGCCTCTTAAATAACTGAAATTAAATTAAATGAATATACAAGATTAAAACTAATAAAGTAAATAACCAAAATAAATAAAATAAAATAAAGAAAACATTCAAAAGCATGCAATTACACACATAAAATCACATAGGAATACATAGGGTCAAATAAAATTAAAAATAAAGGAGTAGAGTGTACCTCTCTTGAATTGGTGCCCTAATGGAGTGAAGTTATTTATTTACCCTCCAAAAACTAAAAAAAGGTCAAGGCATCACTTTAATTAACAAATAATCACATGAAATGGAAATAAACACGAAATTGAATCACTCAAAGCATTCAAATGAACTAAACAACCCTTATTCATCAAATTGAAACAAACAAGGACCCATTTGAAAGAATTAAAGAAGTTCAAGAGATCAATTTACCATTATTACAAATATTACGAGTCTAAAAGGAACTAAATTAAAATTAAGGACTTAAGGTGAAATCTATCCCAAATCAAACGATAAAAGTCACAAAAAATAAATGAAACCTATTTGCTATAATTAAACAAGCAAATTACCCAAGATTCCTAAAAAAATCAAATCAAAACTACAAATTTAGAAAAAGTTATTAAACCCTTCTAATTCATCCCAAAACTCATTAAAAATCTATCCAAAAAGTCGTGTTAAGACATTTTAGAAACAAATGGCATGTTAAGGGAACAAAATTGGTTAAGTTATCCAATTAGTTGGGCCATAGTAGCATAAGATGAAAATTAGGGGGTTAAAGTGTAATTTTATAAAAAATCCATGCATGAGCTTACGAAGAAGCTTTCTTCTTCATTTCTGGTTGCTGGGTTTCTGCAAGTTTCGTTGCTTTGAGAATTCAACTCAAACATAATTTTTGAATAGTGCATCAGGGTGAAACCTTAGAACTTCTTACATGCGAGGGGAAACAAAACTGAGGCAAAACAGGTTACAATACTCTTAATCATCCAAATACAGAAAGGATTTCTATACATTAGATTCGAATGGCGGCTGCATTTTCTTAACTCAGTCCGTGGGTCTACTATATGTAGCTCTGTCAAGATTCAAGTCCAAACTCATACAAAATCTAAACACTCAAGCACATGAAATCAATATCCACTGATGCAGAGGGGATTTTTAACTAATGTCTTGTGGGAACATGGGGAAGGAAAAAAAATAGCAGAGAACGAACCAACAAGAAAACAAAATAACAAAACACAGCATCAAAAAATGAAACAACAAAACACAGTAGCAAAAACCTCGATGTTTCTGATCTAAATCTAACGATATCTGACTGGAAAAGGATGAGAATATCACCTTAATCACAAAACGAAGCGTGGGGTGACCAAGGAAAAGGGCTCAGACGGATCTACCGGATCTTCGAAGTTGCGCCAGTGGAAAACAGTGCTGATGACCCAGTCACCTTCTTGCAACCACAGCCCCAAGCTCTCTTTCCTTTGCTGTTTCCTTTCTCGGCCTCTTCCCTTTCTTTTCTGGTCTTTCTCCTTTTCCTCTCAATCTGCCCGAAGCTTTTTCCTCTACTTCCTTTTCTCCCAGCTCCCCCGAAGTCCTCAGATTCCCTTCACTCTTCACCGCAAAACCCTTGCTGGTTCTTTCTTTCTCATCCCCCAAAACCTCTCTTTTTCTTGTTTCTTTCTTGCCTTTTCTCCTCTTTTCCTCGGTTCCCTCTTTTCTCCCCAGCTCTCTTGTTACTCCATCTCCCTGAAGCTATTCCTTTTTCTTTTCCTAGTTTCTTTCCCCAGCTCTCCGAAGTCTCTCTTTTCTTTTCTTCTCGGTTTCCCCTCAGCCTCTCCCAATCACCTTGCTCTCTTCCAACCCTAGCTGCCACCTCTTTCAGATTTCTCTCAACCCCTTTTCTTTTTGTTTTCCCAGCCGCCCACTTCTATCTACTCAGCCGCCACCTCACCTTTTCTTGTTCAGCCCCTAAACCTCTCTTTTCCTTTTTTTTTTGTTCCCCTGCAGCCTCCATTCCTTCCTCAGTTGAAAACTTTTTTCTTCCTCCCTGTTTTCTTTCACTACCCGTAGCTTCCTCCTCTCATTTTTCCCAAGCTCTCCTAATCTCCTCCATTCTCTTTCTTTTTCCCTCTCGGTTTCCCTTTTTCTTTGTTACCCGTCCGTTCTTGCCTTTTTCTTTCTTTTATTCTCTCAAGCTCACGGCCTTCCTAGCCTTTTTCCTTCTTCCGTTTCTGATTCCCGTCTCTACTTCTTTTCCTAGCCGCCAAACTCTCCCTTAGATCCCCTTCCTAAAAGGTTGCGTGTTTAACTATTTATATGGAGCCCCCAAATCTAAACCTAAGTGGAAGGGTTAAAATTGAAAGGGAAGAGGAGCATGTGGATGTTCTTGGGTTCATTGGATCTTGGGACAACTGTTGCACGAACCCAGCTTGGAAAAAAAGAAGATCTGAAACCAAAAATGGGTTGCCATCTTGTACTCCTTTTGCCGGTTCCTGCATCTTGCCGGTTCCTGCATCTAGGTTTACAAAGTGGGAAGAAAACATGAGCGTGGACAGCACGCGAGCGTGGAAGAGCTCGCCCTTCCCCTTTTTTTTTGAATTTTTTCTTTTCTTTCCAATGAATTAATGATTTTCTTAACAAAATGGAAATAAAACAAAATAAACAATAATTAAAACAAAATCAACTAAATGAAATAAAAAAAGAAAGGCTAAAATTTTGGTGTCTACAACTTGTCCCTCTTTGTCTGAATTTCGAAGAGACTCGAGACAAAGACGTAGACACCAAATACTTACCTGTAGTTATTCTATCGTGAGCCATAATAAGCAAACATAAAAGGGTCCGTGGGATGAAAACCGATTCTGACAGAAGTAGGAAGACACGTTAGTGGGTTAGACCCGATTCTAACGGATACAAAAGACAAAACACACTTTAGTGAGATAAACTCGATGCTAACGGTGATAGAAAAATAAAACACACGTTAGTGAGATAAACTCGATGCTAACGGTGATAGAGAAACGAAACACACATTAGTGAGATAAACTCGATGCTAACGGTGATGGAAAAATAAAACACACGTTAGTGGGTTAGACTTGATCCTAACGGTGATAGAAAAATAAAACACACATTAGTGAGATAAACTCGATGCTAACGGTGATAGAAAAATAAAACACACGTTAGTGGGTTAGACCCGATGCTAACAGTGATAGAAAAATAAAGCACAAGCACACGTTAGTGAGATAAACCCAATGCTAACGGTGATAGAAAAATAAAACATACGTTAGTGAGATAAACTCGATGCTAACGGTGTTAGAAAAACGAAACACGTTAGTGAGATATACTCGATGCTAATGGTGATAGAAAAATGAAACACACGGTGGTGAGATAAATTCGATGCTAATGGTGATAGAAAAGTAAAACACACGTTAGTGGGTTAGACCCGATGCTAACGGTGATAGAAAAATAAAACACACGTTAGTGAGATAAATTCGATGCTAACGGTGATAGAAAAATGAAACACACGTTAGTGAGATAAGCTCGATGCTAACTGTGATAGAAAAATGAAACACACGTTAGTGAGATAAATTCGATGCTAACGGTGATAGAAAAATAAAACACACGTTAGTGGGTTAGACCCGATGCTAACCGTGATAGAAAAACAAAACACACGTTAGTGAGATAAACTCGATGCTAACGGTGATAGAAAAATGAAACACGTTAGTGAGATAAACTCTCTGCTAACGATGATAGAAAAATGACACACTCGTTAGTGAAATAAACTCGATGCTAATGGTGATAGAAAAATAAACACACGTTAGTGGGTTAGACCCGATGCTAACGGTGATAGAAAAATGAAACACACATTAGTGAGATAAACTTGATGCTAACGGTGATAAAACGAAACACGTTATTGCATGAAAAAATTATTGAATACTTACCTGAAATTTTTTTAAAAAAATTGCCCCGGTTTGAATCAATTTTTGTACAACCAATCATTTGTTTGGCATTGTGGCATTGTTGCTCCTCCTTGAGGCCTTGATTCGCACTTCTTCTTCTATTTGAAACCTGAATGTTTAATTGTTGGGCGACATTCCATGACTTTATTACAAAAATAATTTTTCCCAGTTTTGCTATGTGAAACAATCAAAATAGTGCCACCACCATTCGATCCGTACGGCTTTCGTGAAACATGTAAACATGAGTATTTTGATGTTTTTCCCTCGATGCTACAAAACCGGTCCTTGCACCGCAAATTGCATCCCGGTTGCCTTAGCTTCCAATGCTAACTTAACATGAAAACTTATACATATGCACCTTTCGATAAATCGAAGAAATTGTCATTTGATAAAATCCAATGAAACAAATGAAACTATGCAACACCCAAAGAATTTTTATACAAAAATGTCAAAAACCAAAGTAATGCAGAAAATAACCATCGACTTGCATTGAAAGAAAAAGATGACCTTAGAGAAATGAATCACCAATCCAGCAATCTATGTTGATGACCAAAATACTTTGGCCTCTAACAAAGGGCCTCGTTTGACCCTTTGGATATCGTCCGTCCGAAATTCAATGCCAACAGAAAAACCACAATGTGAAAAGAAATCCCAATGAATAGAGTCCCCTTTGCTTTGTTTGTGCAACCCTACCTTAGCGTCATTTCGGGTTTTCACCAAGATTACCCTCCATCTTTTTTTTCCTTTTTCTTTCTTTTTTTCCCTATTTTCCTTCTTGATTTTCTTTTTTCTTTCTCCTTTTCTCTTTTAAAGGCGTCCTTGCGGGTTTCACATGATGAGCATTGTCAACCTCACACCTAATCAATTCAGAAATACATCTAAAAAATTTCTTGGCCTCAGTATATGAACATCACTTGCCAATTAATTAGAAAATATCTTGACAGAGATATTGCAAAGAACAGAAGTCAGGACTGTGACAGCCCCACCTCTCCTTAGGACGAACCCTAGGGTATCAACGGACTGCTTGCCCAACTCTCGCCGAGGCTCGGTCGATCAAAGAACTAGCAACTCAAAATAACTGGTGAAATAACTTCAAATCGAAGCGTACAAACCCTAATGGCATATAAACGTCAAGCCACTTTCCAAACTTAGAATGGCAAGATAAAAATCACACTTAGCACTCCACACTACAATTACATAACATAAGTCGCACTTATGAATTCAAACTTACAAAAGTCAAAAGTAAAGTCATCTTAAACAAAAGGTTACAAGTTCAAGCAAAATAAAGCTAAGAAAGCTCTTGACTGTTAGTCCGTCCCCGATCTGTTAAGGAAAACAAAGGGAGTGGGGTGAGCTAAAGCCTAGTGAGGTTCCAAGTAAAACAAATAATCACATAGCCAAATAGGGGTACAAAATAATCAAATAAACCATACAATGGAAAGGTAGTTTAAACACAGTTTAATTCAAGGATACCGGTGACTTTCAAAAGCCAAAATCCCCTTGAGCTTGATCATAAATGTCTCCGCTGACTCTCCATCAACACTTGTATATACAGAATATCAAGTCCGTAGAACGCCACTTTCACCGATCTTCGTCCACCATTCAATCCCCTACCGGGCCCGCACGCCACAAACAGTAGTTTGGTAATACTCGAGTATACCAGGAATCCAAGATTCCAAAGAAACAAGATCAAGTCGAGGATTTTACCACTGGTGGTGCTGGGCAACACAACAAGCAAGCACAACAGCTATACTTCACCAGGGACCTCCAAACATCAGTCCCAAAGGTTTATCGGCCTTCTCGACCAAGCCCTTGCTGGCTCGATACAACCGACTCACCTAAGAGGTTGGGTACCCAACAGTAGCAGTAGTTGACAGGATATCACCCAAACAACTCAAACACAGTCATATCTAGAGAAATCACATCTCATAATAACAGTATACAGAGCCTCATTGGAAAACAAGGGAGGTCGAGTGCGATAAAATACACGCTCGCCTCCATTTTATCAAAACAGTATTTGGCTCCAACAGTCTTAAATCAAGTATTTCAGATATTCAACTATTTCACATAACAGGTAGCAGGTAGTGAAACACTCACCTGTCAAGCAATGTAGTAGTCAAACGTCAAGTGTCTCGGTTACGACTACCTTCGTTTCCCAATCCTAGGGCAACGAGTGAAAATCGTTAACAAATTAGGTTCATTTCTCACTCAATCATAGGCTCATTAAGTGACCAAGTGAGTAGTTAAAGCTACTCAATTCATCATGCAAATGAGGTCCAAATTACAGTGAAAGTTCATGAGAAAACAAGTTTGGTAAGTGCATGAAAGTTTGGCAAAAGAAAAGTTTCATTCAAGCTTAAAAGATTCTTCACGGGCAAAACAGTCACGCCCGCACAGTCTCGGTAAAACGGCTATTTCTAACTGTAGGAAGGTCGGAATTAGGTGCCGTTGACGGCGTTGGAAACTAGACTCGAAGGGTTTCCAACGGTACCAATTACACACTCTAGTTCATCTCCTAGCAGTACCAGTAGCTCAGACAAATCAGCTATTTTTCCTACCCTAGATCAGCCATAACCTCAAGCAAAATTACATTAGTTCTTGGTGCTATCCGCATTTGTTTTGGTTCAAATTCACCCAAATCAGTCCTGAAATGTTCATATACAGGGGGTCACATCACTTAGGACCATTGGAGTTCAAAATATAATACATCAACATGAATAAGAATAACCATAGTAGCCTAGCCATCAAGAAAACCAAACCAGTCCACTATATAGACCAAACCACTACTTTACTTGCTCAAATTTCATTCAACTCACCCATGAGCTTACCCAATGTCTAGCCATGATTATTAGGCTTGAATAGGGTACATTTGAACCACAAAAATCAAGGGGAAACCCCTTCTTCCAATACCGGTCAGCCAAGGCAAGAAAATCAGTCCACAAGTTTACATGTTCATCTAACTTTCATCCTTTCATGATCTTCATTTAAACAACACATCAAGTGGTAGATCTAACTCAAAAGAGGTTTAAAACATGTTAATACCTCATAAACAAACATCAACAAGATCCAAATATTTCATCAAACACTTGGTAGGCATAAAAACTAACTCAACTACTACTTGTTTCATTCAAGAAATTAACCCCAAATCTCAACCAAAACAACTTGTAGTTTGTCATTAAAACTTAAAGTAGGTGATATAACATCATAAAACTCTAATTTAAAGGTCATTTACCTCTCTTACAAGTTGCTTAAGTCACCAAACAACCCACCAAAGTGAAAGCTTCAAGCTTGGAACAAACTTTAGGATTGCAAGAAAGTTTCTCAACTAACTCAAGATCTTTCTCTTTTGGTTTTTGCTCTTGATTTACTAGGGTTGGAAAGCAAGGAAAAATGGAGTTTCTCTCTTCCTCTCTAAGCTTCAAGAAATTCGGCCATAAGGGATAAAAAATGGCTAAGGCTAGTTTAAATTATCTTCTAATCTTTGGTCAAACAAAATACTTGGCTAGGGTTTTGCCACATAGCCCATTTCTTGTCCATAACTTCTCTTAATCCTTTGACTAATGATAGTTCAACCCTTCCAAGTGTACCAATACCTATTTAACACCTCTAATCTCTCATATAAAGTCCCTACCACAAATAATTACCACTTGGCAAAATGTAAGTAGTAGAAAAATGTAACTATCTCAAAAAAATTATTTTTAATTGAAGTAAAAAGAAATGAAATGTAATACATGGAAAATGTTATGACACATAGGGAATATAATACAAGGGCATATATTGAATGGTCTAGATCTTATAATAAGGCATGTAAATAAGAAAATTGTGTTTTAAAGTGAGGGTGAATACAAGAGATTTGTTGCAACACATGTAAAATACAATGTTATGGCATATAAGAAGTGGTTTAAATCTTAGTGCTAGGCATGTAGTTTAGGGGAATTGTATTTTAAGTTAGGGTTCTCACACTCTCTCCCCCTTAAAGAATTTCGTCCTCGAATTTCGTCCTCAAAATTCTCAGCTTGATATTGAATAGTTCAAAATATTTTGTATGAATGTCCTTTTTAACTCTCTCGAGTCTTGTGATCACATGCTTTAGTAAAAAAAAACTAGCAATACAAAGCCATATTATGTAGAAATTGAGGTTCCAAAACTTTATTTAGAACATGCATCAATTTACAAGTTTTATACTCGTATAACCTATCAAAATATAATACTTGCCTATTCCAATCGAGGAGTAATCCTCATGTACTTACTAATCAATGTTGCAAAAGTCATTTAGAGCAGAAGAGTATCACTTATAGTCAAACGTTTGAAGAAAGTAGAAAAGACCTTCAAAATACAAAGTTGTAAATTGTCTGACCTAAAATGATTTGAAGAACTCATTTTCCTTTCATTTAACCCTCAATCCACTCATAACCAACCTCAAAATAGTTTACCAACTCCAATCCTAAAGTTGGAAATGTAAGTAGGAACAATCTTAGGAAAATAGAAATTTTCCAGTTTTTGCGTGATCTCATTTAAAAATCATATCTCGACATTCTTAAATCCAAAATTTATAAACTTTATACCGTCAGAAAATAGATTCAAATTGTTACAACTTTCTAGAATGTACCATTATAAGATCCAATCCACAAGTCAATCAAATTCCAACCTAAAGTTATTGCTTCACCCAGTAACAGACAAAACGGATATGCAATTTCAGTCAACTGGAAAAATCGTAGATATTCATGGGAGTTGAGAACAATACTAAAATTTTCACGATTAATAGTACTCTGAATCTAGTTTCAAACATAATAAACGAAACTCAATTTTTTTATTTTTCTACATCAAGATATAATAGATTTCCTAAAACTTCCCAAGGTTCCCTGCGGAAAAATTATCAGCGGCACTTCCTTTGGATTTACTAATTTTTTTTTAGCTAATTCAAGGTTTCATTCTCCCCACAAATAGCTTCAACACAAGCATATAACCCTCACCTACGCAAGTTAGAAAATGAAACCCTAAGCTGAAATTCCTAATCACAAGCTAGACGTTTCTTTAGGCAAGTCAAACTAGCATATAAAAGCTAGATATTTCACATAGCATAGCTACCAAACCATGGCCAACACTTAAACATCATGTGTGGGCAGAAAATTACCATAAAACTGAAAATTTCACAACACAACTTCAAACCATGAAATTTTCTCATGAAACTACCGAAATTGAAACCCTAAACAACTAGTTTGCATATATTGGAAGTAGAGGAAAGTTTATTGCCAAGGTTACCTTGTACCTAAAAAAAATGGAAACTTAATGCTTGTCCTCCAAAATCTCTCCACTCATGCCACTACCAAAATCTATCTAGAGAGAAAAATCATAATAGTGCGATGGCTAAAACACCATGCTAAATAAAATCAGTGAAGATATCAAAGGTGAGAAATGACACAAACTTTAATCTCGATAAAAAGAAAAGTTAAACTTAATTACTATTCTTGCTAGCTCTTAAACCCATACACTGTAAATTGAATAATTTCTTCCTTTCGAATGTCAAACGAAAAATTTTCGCTTAACTTAAAGACTAAAATATAGGGATAGACTCATGGGCAAGGATCCAATACTGCCCAACCACCAATATTTAATGGCACTTATTAAAACAATAGGTAACAAGTCCACTGTTCCTAATGGGAATACAACTTACTACATAAAATTTCACTACGCATAGTCCAATGATCACAACTATTTCAGGCAAGATCTCACTAATGACTAACTTGACTATGAATGTTTTGAGATGCTATTCGACTAGGCAAGTGCACTAATTCAAACTTATTCCACACCTCTTCTGGAATCCCTTCGTATTTCTTTTTTCTTTTTTTTTCAATTCTATGTTCTGGTGCAGTCGTTCAATTTTCTCCAAGTATTCTTGTTCCCATCGTCTTTTCCAGTGCTCAACTAATCTCTTTTGGAACTCTACTTCCATTCGAATAATCTATATTTTCTTATGCAGATCAGTCACATTTGTCATCTCACTGATTCAGTGAACTCGATGATAGCTTACCAGGCAAATCAAAGGAGCAGAATAAGTAACTATTTACAATTGAAAACTCTAGTCATATAACTTTTAAGTTCATTCACTTCCAAACCAACCACGAGAAATTAAACTTAGCTATTCTCAAATGAGATAGACAAGGAAGGAGAATACAAGTAGGGCAATATCTCAAAATTTTGTGCCATTTATTCTTATTCCAGGAGTTTAACACAAGGAGTATCCTTATCACTTATGTACATAACAATTCCCTAAAGCATACTTTGTATGTCGAAAGTTTCACATCCTATCTCAAGCTCTTGCATACAGGTATAGAACCCAATTCTTTTTTTTTTTGCAAATCCCCATGCATAATTCCAAAACTCACAATCTCGCCACGATAATAATCGAGTCAAGTCCATACTTAGACATTAGTGGATAGGTGTCAAGGAAGTATAGGAAAGAATATCACAAGAGGGGTAGAAATATCCATATAGTTGCAATCAAACCGCCTCACATTCGAAATAAACACTTATCGAGTCTTCACAGTCATAGGAGAAGGAAATAGGTCTTCAGTGTAAATTTCTCGACGTACACTACAATCTAGCCACCGTCTATATAAACCCTAACAGACTATTTCTAAATTAGTCCATGATAACTTCCGAGATCCATTCCCTCAATCAGTCCAATAACTAGGTCAAGTGTTAGAATCTTCCGCGCCTTGACTTTTGCCATTAAAACTTATCTCAAGTGCAATCAAGATATAGACCTTATTCTAGTGCTCTCCACTTTTTGGTATCCAGGTACAAGAATCCAAAATAAGGTAATTCATAACTCGAGCTGGCCGGTCGCAAGAGTAAATCACCCATATTAGAGATTCCTACCCGACGTACATATCTATTTCTCCCAAGTACCCTGATAAAGGGTTTATGCTTATAATAGTCTTGATTCATAGCTTACGCCCAAGAACACCACTTGATCCCAAACCACTCCGCGCAAAGACCACGTGAAACAGTAAAAATATCTTCCATTCATTCAAATCAATTCTTGACAGCTTCGGAATCTGGTCCTCTAAGAAATTTAGTAGGAGCGAACTTTTGGAATCGTTTCAGGGCCCCATCTTCACCTACCTCAGGGTCCCTTTGCGGGTTACCAAGTACTTGACCTTGCTGGTCAACCAAACGGGCTAGCAAATCAGTCATACAATTGATAACTGTAGTTATCTGGTCCCCTTCTTCACCTCTGGGTCCCTGGTCTTGGTTTGCCACAGAACCTTGTTCCACCTCTTAGTCCTGGACCTGCCTAGATCTACGCCCATGGCCCCAACCACGTTATGTCTAGTCTCCATTATTACTCACTGGTCTAGGGGCCAAGTATTATAACTAACGGGTAAGTAAGTGTTGGTACATGTCAGATACTTATTCATTTTCGAAAGTCAGATAAAAATGAAATCGGAGTCACGATAAGTGAGTGAAAATGCAAAGCAGTTAAATGCCAATGCCGAAATAAAGTCAAAGTCAAAGTCAATGGCAATGTCAAAGTCAAAATCAAAGTCACAGTCACCGTCAAAGTCACAGTCACAGTCACAGTCAAAGTCACAGCCACAGTCAAAGTATTATACATTCAAAGGCTCATAACAGTTGTTTACAAAATAACAAGACCAAAATATCAAGTACGAGCCTCAAAAATACAGATACAGTCATACAGTCATATCAAGCAAAAACTTAGTGTAAGTGATCAAAAGAAAACTGTACAACCACCGAGTCACCACATCCCCTATCCTTTCTATATAGAGTAGTCAAAATCATCCACAATAGTAACCTAATAGTGAAGGCCTAATCCGCGGCGGGACTGGTTGACCCCTCGCTCTGGGCGGGTTCAGCTACTGTGTCATCTCTAATGTGAGAAGCCTCATCGCTCACATCTCAAAGTAAGTCATCACAAATATTCAGAATCGATTCAGCTCTATTCCTCACTTTCATGGCCCTCTTAACCATGCGCCCCTGAGCTTCTCCAAGCTGCATGTACAGGTTATCAACCTTTTTTCGCCCTTCGGCCACATCATACTCAAGCTCCTTAATCCGCTCGGCTTGCGTTTTAATAGTTTCCTTCAGGTAATTCACTTCAACTCGAAGCCTAGTATTGTCCCTCACTAGGACCTTCCGCTTCTTCACAACGGCCAGAACTACTTCATTAGGATAAGTGTAAATATGCCGACACTCGCAACGCCTGTAGCGGTTAGATGGGCTCTAATAGGCTCTAGCTCCTTCCAGGCTTGATTTGATACTTAATCATCGGTAAGTCCCCACGGGACGGCTCGCCAACCGGTCTATTGCTAGGGCCACTAGATCCGTCCCGTCCATCCAACAAAAGTGTAGAGGAAACTTAAGTACTCTTAAGGGGAAATAGTCTAATATAATCCTCAAGTCGAAAATTTCTAATTCACTCAGGCCAATTCAAACCTAAGTTCCAATTTTTATCCCTACCAGCGGTCACTCAACTTTCAAACCAAATCCCACGGGCTGGCATCCTAAACTTTTAAGTCTAGAATACACTACAAAGATCTGAAGCCTAAGCTCTGATACCAACTGTGACAGCCCTACCTCTCCTTAGGGCAAACCCTAGGATATCAGCTGACTGCTTGCCCAGCTCTCGCCGGGGTTCGGTCGATCAAAGAACTAGCAACTCAAAATAACTGGTGAAATAACTTCAAATCGAAGCGTACAAACCCTAATGGCATATTAACGTCAAGCCACTTTCCAAACTTAGAATGGCAAGCTAAAAATCACACTTAGCACTCCACACTACAATTACATAACATAAGTCGAACTTATGAATTCAAACTTACAAAAGTCAAAAGTAAAGTCATCTTAAACAAAAGGTTACAAGTGCAAGCAAAATAAAGCTAAGAAAGCTCTTGACTGTTAGTCCGTCCCCGATCTGTTAAGGAAAACAAAGGGAGTGGGGTGAGTTAAAACCCAGTGAGGTTCCAAGTAAAATAAATAATCACATAGCCAAATAGGGGAACAAAATAATCAAATAAACCATACAATGGAAAGGTAGTTTAAACACAGTTTAATTCAAGGATACGGGTGGCTTTCAAAAGCCAAAATCCCCTTGAGCTTGATCATAAATGTCTCCGTTGACTCTCCGTCAACACTTGTATACACAGAATATCAAGTTCGTAGAACACCACTTTCACCGATCTCCGTCCACCATTCAATCCCCTACCGGGCCCGCACCCCACAAACAGTAGTTTGGTAATACTCGAGTATACCAGGAATCCAAGATTCCAAAGAAACAAGATCAAGTCGAGGATTTTACCACTGGTGGTGCTGGGCAACAAAACAAGTAAGCACAACGGCTATACTTCACCAGGGACCTCCAAACATCAGTTCTAAAGGTTTATCGGCCTTCTCGACCAAGCCCTTGCTGGCTCGATACAACCGACTCACCTAAGAGGTTGGGTATCCAAATAGTAGTAGTAGTTGACGGGATATCACCCAAACAACTCAAACACAGTCATATCTAGAAAAATCACATCACATAATAAGTGTGAGAACCCGTAAATTTCTTTATTCTAGGCCTTCTTTTATTTATTTGCACGCCTTTTATGCATTTTCTTTATTAGGAAAATTTTCTAAATAATTTTTATGAGTAAATATAGTTTTTAGATGATTTTTCTAGTATCGGTTAGTTTTTGAGAAATTAAGAGTGTATACCGGACGTGGGACCCGCTAGTGCGGAAAGTTCGAAAAAATTCGGCCAGTTAGGTCAAGTTTTGGATATCGGGTTTATTTTAACAGATGTTAGGAGATAACTAGAGTTTACTAAATGGATTAGGGTGAGAGGGACAAAAGGATAGCCATGCATTAATGGTGGTGACAAGTGTCACTTGGAGAGTAATTCTTACATTTTGATCACTATTCACTACTTTACCAATTAAATCAAAAATTGACCCAAAAATCACCCAAATTTACAAGCTCTTGGCCGAACCTTGCTAGGGAGAAAAGGGAAAAACTCTTCAACTTTCTTCATCTCAAACCTTGCTCAATCCAACAAACCAACCAATTAAACTTGAAAGTTCTCCATAAAAATCCTTCTCTTAGTAGTTGTGAGGTGATTAGTGAAGTGGGTTGGAAGATTAAGATGCTAAATTGCTCCCTTTCTTGGGTTGTTAAGGTGAGTAGCTAAGGGACCTCTCTTTCTTCTCAATAATGCTTAATTAGTGACTTATGTGAGATGAAGTGATGATATTAGGTGTTGTTTCATGATTTTTGGTAGAAATTGGTGAAGTTTTATATTTATTCATGATTTTTCTGTTTTCATATGATTAATATTGTGTGGCCATGGATGATGGTTGGGAATGGTTTAGAATGAAGCCTTAGGGTGTAAATTGTGGCTATTTGCGGAAAATTTCCGCTTTGAAAGGAAATTTCGGAAATTAGGGTTGCAATTGAACCCATTCTGTCTGGTACTGTTTCCCCTAGTTAGAGGCCGAATTAGCCTTGGGTTAAAACATGAAAGTTGTAGGGAATGATATTTTATAGTTGCCTACAAAATTTCAGGCCAATCGGAGCAACGTAGCCTGTGAAAAGACTGAAATACCCCTGCTGCCCTGTTTCTGTCCGAACCTGGTAATCAGCTTTGGTAATTGGTTAATTTGATTGGGAATACTACTGATTTGGTTGTTGATGTCTTCTTAAGAAATATATCCTGGTATCTTAGCTTTCGGATGGCTTTGGAATCACTTGAATTGGACTTTGGTAGCCTGAATTATGGTTATTTAACCAGAATGCGGTTCGTTAACCTGTTTATACGGTTCTGGTTTGGTACATTGCAATTTTGACTTAGTTGCACTACAAACTGGACTGAGTGGCCTTCTTCAACATTGTATCCCTTTCTGTTAGCTTCGAAATGGTGTATATTGTACCTCCATCTGATAATCGTAATGCCAGTTGTGTCCAATACGCTAAACGATGTCAAAACTGTTTTTGGGTTTTAGGGCTTAACTTTCATTTCCAGATTTTCCCTAGCTTACTTTGGTACTTATACGTTCTAATGGAGCCTTATTTTTGGTAGTATGTGGATTTGGTTTATAACTCGTATTCGAGTTTCATTGTGCTTATTTGAATGTTTTAGGGCGTGACGGTGGTTCAAGACGCTCTTTGGGCGGAAGTGTATGAAATATCATTTACTTACTTGGTGAGTGTACTACTCACTTGTTTGCTACTATGTGGCTTGGTTATACTTGAAATTGATGCCTTGAATGTTATGTGCACTGTTGACATTGATTGAAGTGAGAGTGTACTTGATCACTCTCAACTTTATGTTCAATATGACTGTTTCCTGTGATACTTAAATGGTACATGAAATACTGGCTTTGGTGTCGTTTGGACGAGTATCCAACGGCCATTACTGTTACTACTGAGCTCAACCCCATTGGTAGTTGATTGAATCGAGCCGACAAGGGCTTGGTCGTGAAAATCGACGAGCCATGGGGACTGTTATATGGAATCTTGTAGTATGAGACTCTCGATTCCGGTATACTCGAGTATTACCAATTTTAAATTGTTTGGAGTTCGGATCCGGTAGGGGTATGTTGGGTGGAAGGAATGGAGGTAAAGTGGAGCCTACGGTTGGTTACTCTTTAAACATTGACGGAGGGTCAATGAGGTCCGATCAAGTATGCAAGCGAGGAAAAGGGGCTCTTGAGAGCCGCCCGTATCCTTTTACCAATTTTATTAATGTGTGATCTTGGTTTACTTCTTTATTGAATGAATTGGGGTGAAAAGTCTTATGCTTATATGAACTTGGTTGCTTGAGTGATAGTATCTCACTGGGCGTAAGCTCACTCTATTCCTTTTGTTTTCCTTACAGGAATTTGAATACTTTTGGAATGGCTTTGATAGTTGGTTGCCGAGTTGAGCTAGATGTAGATACCTTTTGTGTAGCTCCTCAATGAATGAAACCCTAAATGTATTTTGATCTGTTTCCTCTTTTGATTTGTAATTTGCAAACCGTACATGTATAAACTGGTAGGATCCCGTTTGTATGCTATTTTGGCTTGTAAATGCTTAATGCAAAATGTACATGTTTGATTGATGTTTGGATGGTTCTTGGACAGATTCGGTTTTCATGTCGACTCCGATTTTCATGTTTTCTTATTTTGTGATTTTGCCTTGTCTGAGCGCGCTTTTATTTTTCCGGAACGTGTTAGATCACGGGTAACTGCTCGTTAGTCCTGGCGAGAGCTGGGCAGGCAGTCCGCTAACCTCTTTGGTTCACCTTAGGGGAAGTTGGGGCTGTCACAATAACAGTATACAGAGCCTCATTGGAAAACAAGGGAGGTCGAGTGCGATAAAGTACACGCTCGCCTCCATTTTATCAAAACAGTATTTGGCTCCAACAGTCATAAATCAAGTATTTCAGATATTCAGATATTTCACATAACAGGAAGCAGGTAGTGGAACACTCACCTGTCAAGCAATGTAGTAGTCAAACGTCAAGTGTCTCGGTTACGACTACCTTCGTTTCCCAATTCTAGGGCAACGAGTGAAAATCGTTAACAAATTAGGTTCATTTCTAACTCAATCGTAGGCTCATTAAGTGACCAAGCGAGTAGTTAAAACTACTCAATTCATCATGTAAATGAGGTCCAAATTACAGTGAAAGTTCATGAGAAAACAAGTTTGGCAAAAGAAAAGTTTCATTCAAGCTTAAAAGATTTTTCACGGGCAAAACAGTCACGCCCGCGTAGTCTCGGTAAAACGGCTATATCTCACTGTAGGAAGGTCAGAATTAGGTACCGTTGGCGGCTTTGGAAACTAGACTCGAAGGGCTTTCCAACGGTACCAATTACACACTCTAGTTCGTCTCCTATCAGTACTAGTAGCTCAGACAAATCAGCTGTTTTTCCAACCCTGGATCAGCCCTAACCTCAAGCAAAATTACATTAGTTCTTGGTGCTATCCTCATTTGTTTTGGTTCAAATTCACCCAAATCAGTCCACAAATGTTCATATACAGGGGGTCACATCACCTAGGACCATTGGAGTTCAAAATATAATACATCAACATGAATAAGAATAACCATAGTAGCCTAGCCATCAAGAAAACCAAACCAGTCCACTATATAGACCAAACCACTACTTTACTTGCTCAAATTTCATTCAACTCACCCATGAGCTTAGCCAATGTCTAGCCATGATTATTAGGTTTGAATAGGGTACATTTGAACCACAAAAATCAAGGGGAAACCCCTTCTTCCAATACCGGTCAGCCAAGGCAAGAAAATCAGTCCACAAGTTTACATGTTCATCTAACTTTCATCCTTTCATGATCTTCATTTAAACAACACATCAAGTGGTAGATCTAACTCAAAAGAGGTTTAAAACATGTTAATACCTCATAAAAAAACATCAACAAGATCCAAATATTTCATCAAACACTTGGTAGGCATAAAAACTAACTCAACTACTACTTGTTTCATTCAAGAAATTAACCCCAAATCTCAACCAAAACAACTTGTAGTTTGCCATTAAAACTTAAAGTAGGTGATATAACATCATAAAACTCTAATTTAAAGGTCATTTACCTCTCTTACAAGTTGCTTAAGTCACCAAACAACCCACCAAAGTGTAAGCTTCAAGCTTGGAACAAACTTTAGGATTGCAAGAAAGTTTCTCAACTAACTCAAGATCTTTCTCTTTTGGTTTTTGCTCTCGATTTACTAGGGTTGGAAAGCAAGGAAAAATGGAGTTTCTCTCTTCCTCTCTAAGCTTCAAGAAATTCAGCCATAAGGGAGAAAAACTGGCTAAGGCTAGTTTAAATTATCTTCTAATCTTTGGTCAAACAAAATACTTGGCTAGGGTTTTGCCACATAGCCCATTTCTTGTCCATAACTTCTCTTAATCCTTTGACTAATGATAGTTCAACCCTTCCAAATGTACCAATACCTATTTAACACCTCTAATCTCTCATATAAAGTCCCTACAAATAATTACCACTTGGCAAAATGTAAGTAGTAGAAAAATGTAACTATCTCAAAAAAATTATTTTTAATTGAAGTAAAAAGAAATGAAATGTAATACATGGAAAATGTTATGACACATAGGGAATATAATACAAGGGCATATATTGAATGGTCTAGATCTTATAATAAGGCATGTAAATAAGAAAATTGTGTTTTAAGGTGAGGGTCAATACAAGGGATTTGTTGTAACACATGTAAAATACAATGTTATGGCATATAAGAAGTGGTTTAAATCTTAGTGCTGGGCATGTAGTTTAGGGGAATTGTATTTTAAGTCAGGGTTCTCACAAGGACTTTCAGCTTTTGTGATGGGGTCAGGTGGGGTGCTTTAAAAAAAAGTTAAGGCTTGAAAGCGGATTTCAAAAGTGATTTAAATCATCTGAGATCGCATTGTTACATCAACCCTATTTTAGGGTTAAATCAAAACTTGCCCCAATTTATTCTTAACAGAGGTTTTTTTTTCATTTTCTTTTCTTTCGCCCTTCTACCATTCCTTTGAAATTTTAAAATTTGCCCCAGTTTATTTTTAATTGAGGTTTTTTTTGTTCATTTTCTTTTGTTTCTTTATCACTTTTTCACCTCTTGAGGCTTTTCTTTCCTCTTTTCAACTCAAACTTGCCCCAGTGTGGGGTTTACGATCCTCAGGGGTTGCCAAACGAAATATTTTATTCTGAAGGCTTAAAAGGGATAACTAGGGATAGAGTGCTTGATCGGAAAAGAAGAGGGTTTGACTTTTATTCCGTTCCTTACATTAACTCTGAAAGGAAACTTTCATTAATGCGAAATTTCTTGCGTGTATTTGAATTAATTGACTGAAGAAGACTCCTGTTCATCCATATCTGTGAAACATAAGTGATCCACCGGACAATACTCTTCCTTTTTCTTTTTCTTTTCCTATTTTCTTCTTCTTCTTTTTTTGACAACAAACCCTTTCCAATCTTGCACCGACAACAGTTGCTTCAATATTTTGTCTCTTTTCTGAGTAGTCACGCTGTCTCTTTTCCGAGTGGTTACGATTTGACCCTTTTATTGTAAGCACAAGTCATTCCTTTTGATTGCATTTGGTTACTTCTCATCAAATAAAGATTATTGTTCTTGACAGTGCTTTCCATCAGCCTCCTTTCTGCCTTTCATTCAAGTGACCACTAATTTTATTTCCTTCATCTTGATTCCCATTCGATTTGAGTTCCTCCTTCGAATCTCTTTGAAATATGTTCGGATACCTTGTGATACCCCAACTTTTAGGATACTATTGTTGTTTAGTCTCAAAAAAAAAAAATATTACGCTTCCTTTAGTTTATTTTTATTTTAAGACATTGTTTTGTTTTAAAGACTAGAAACCCTAAAGTCTAATCAAAACCCTAGTTTTTACTTGTGACTAACCCTTTTCTCAAATTTCTCATATTTCAACCGAAACCCTAAATTCAATTTATGGAATTGTAAAATCCCTCACGTTTTTCTTAAAAATCCCCTTTTAATTGGAAATTATGATTTTATAATAGCCCTACCACCCAATCACCCCACAATAAGTGCAAATGAACCTAGAAAGTAGGGTTTCACTTTTCGTTTTCAAGTTGGAGCAAGTTAGGGTTTTCACATTTTTCCGTAGGGTGATTTTTCGGTACGAAATGAGGATCAAATTTGGTAGGTACGAGTGACTTTTGGATGAGGAAATATTATATGATTTGAAGTGATAATAATAAGTTAGTGATTAGAAGGTAAAAAAACCCTAGTATACGTGATTTAAGAAAAAACGGCTCGAACCGACGGGTATCGATCACTACCGATTGAACCCACCACTTGACCACCACTTTCTTACTACCACATATCCTTGATATTTTTGCAAAATATCCCCCCCATCCTCAGCCATGTGGCCGAAAATTATGGCAAAAAATGCAAGGAAAGAAAAAAAAATTTTGGATGGCTTTGGTGGTGACAAGTGTCACTCACCTATGGTCAATTGACCAACCTCTTGTCTTGCCTTCTTATCCCTTAATTGAGCTAATTTTCCCTCATTTCTTTCTGTTTTTGGCCGAGAGCAAGAGGAGCAAGAGAGTGAAGAGAGTTTTCCATCAACTACCTTGAATTCCACCATTTGAGTGCAACCAAGAAAAACTAAACCGATCAATCACTAGTTGGAAGCTTGGGAAGCCTAAGGAACCAAGAATATCAAGGAGAGGTGAAGGATCATCCTAGCAAGGTCTTGTTTTGAGGTATGATGGCTGATCAACCATTTCTTCTCCATTAATCATGATTAAGTTGGGTATTAATGTTAGTATAGTGCTTGTGATGCTTGTTTCAAGAGTTTTGATGATTGGATGGATGACCTTTGAGTTAGGGTTTCTTGTGGGTTAGGTGTTGTATGATGCATATATGTGGTATATGATCTTGTAAAGGTAATAGTAGTGGTAGTTTCAAGGTGAAAATATGAATTATAGCTTGAAATAACAAAAATTCCAGATTTCTGGAAAATTTAGCTCAGTTCTGCCCGATTCTATTTCATCATTTTTGAGGCCGAACTAGGCTTAGTACAAAACATGAAAGTTGTAGAGAATGACATTTTATGGTTGACTACAAAATTTTAGCTCAATTGGAGTAACGTAGCCTGCAAAAAGATGAAAATACCCTGACTGCCCTAGGAGTAAAGTCAGTGGACAGTTTTGACAGTACACTAAGTTGGTTGCGTTTATTCACCTTGATATGTACTGAACTAGCTTTTAGTCAAAACATGAAAGTTTTAGTACTTTGTCTTAGCTTTTCAACGCCTCCAAGAATTCCTTAAACGGACTTTGATATCTTGAGATATGTCCATTTAAATGTAGTACGGTTAGCTGGTCTATTAGTTGAAATTTGGTTCTGTGAATTGGGAATTTGACTAGGTTACACTGGAATTTGGACTAAGTGATCTTCATGAAAATTGTATCCCTTTGTCTTAGCTTCGAAACAGTATAAGTTGTACCTCAATCCGATAAGCGTAGCCTCGGTTGTGTCGGTTACGCAAAAACACGTCAAATCTGTCTTTTTGCCAAACCTTATTTCCGCACATGTTGCTAGCTTGATTTTGTACTTGTATTACCTTGAGCCTATTGAACGGCTATTGTGATGAATTTATATTGTGTATGACTTTGGGATTGGCTGAGGAAAATATTGAAACCGTAAATGGATGGAAAATTAGGTAAATACAAAGGGCATGCTGCCCAAATTTACGCTCGAGGACTAGAGAAATATACTTGCGACTTGAGTAAGGGTTAAGAGTGATTACTACTTGAACCATCTAGGATATTTGCGTCTTCTTTTACCGAGGTACATAAGTAAGGACTTGGCCGAACTTGTACCCTTGAGAAATAAAATAATGACTGCTCGGAGTATGTTTTCCTTGTACTTTCGACTCAAAAATTATTTCCAAGTATACATGTTACAAAATTTTTCAGTTGGAAAAGCGAGCGAGTGTTTCACGAATATTCTCCAAGTGAATTTCCATTTCTTGATTCTTATTGAACGAAACGTCTACTTTTCGAACCTTAGTCGATTTTTAAAGTTCTGAAACAAAGTTTTATCGCATATTTGGACTCCGAACCCGGAGTATAACCCAGACGTGATTACTAGGGGCACTTCATTTTGGTGAGTGCTTCCAAATACCTGATTGAACTGGACACTTGTTTCCAATACTTGATCAATATGATTAAATGATATATGATTGGGTTGATCGGGCAAGAGTGTATTTTATCGCAGTTGCCCTTATTTGATATATACTTGTTTATTGTTGAAATTGATTTGATATACTTGTTATGATGTGCGCACTTCCTGGAATTCCAGAAACCCTGCGACAAGTTACTCGAGTCGAGCCGGCAAGGGCTTGGTCGATTGGGTAACGAACCCTGGGTCTCTTGTTTGTCGAGTGGAGTGATATCTCCTCGACTAATCGGTATACTCGAGTATTACCACCCGTGTTTATTGAGGATTTTAGGCCCAGTAGGGGGTTTGAATGGTGGACGGAGAGTAGTGTAAGTGGTGCTCTACTGGATTGGTTCCTTTACTTGAAAGTTGGCGGAGTGTCAACTATTACGTGATCAAGCTCCTGATGATGAAATGGGAAGTTGGCTCCTGAGAGCCATCCGTATCCTTATGCTTTGGAATGATTATTGTTTATTGGATTATTGTTTCTTCTGAAAACTTTTATACTCGCTCATTTTGAGATTGCTACTTAAAGTGTTATTGCTCACTTTTATGAACTCTTCATGCTCGTTACTTTGCTATATCGAAAACTTGTACTTATAAATAATGGTCAATTTGCTATTTGGAACCTCACTGGGCTTTTAGCTCATTTCACGCCATTTGTTTTCCTTACAGGGGTACGAGCGAGGCGTGAGATATGTAAAGACTAGCGTAGCCTAGTTGTTTTTTACTTTTGACTTGTACTCGCGCTATTACTCGATTAGGATGATTGTACTTAGATTGTATACACTTTGAACCCGTTTGGGTATATAGAGGCTTTGTATCTTGAATATGCATCGATGTAAATTGTAAGTGTGAATTGCGATGTTATTTATTGCTGATGGATGTATGCACATGATACGAGTGAGTGAGTCCTAGCGAGAGCTGGGCAGGCGATCCGCTAAACCCTAGGGTACGCCCAGGGGGAGGTGGGGTCGTCACATACCTCCTCGCTATTCCTATATTCATGCGGTATCGAGATTACAGCCATCAAATTCTGAAATGATAATATCCAAAGGGTCAGGGGGTTTTATTCTGGGCCATCTGAAAAGAATGTGTAAGTCACAGTACATATAAAACTGTACATTTTATTGCATTTCAAGAACAAAACCAAACTTAATATCATGTTACTTGCTAAACGAAACGTGTCTTCAAAAGTCACTTGATTGAAAACTATTTACAAAAAGCACAGTTAAACAAAAGACACACGCATGAACGATTTTTCATTAGCTTTAATCAAAACAATTCCCCAAATTTATTGAAACTTTCCTTCAAGAGGGAGGAATCTCACAAATTCAGCCTCTTCCAGGATTTTCAAATTTTCTTCATTGGGGGTAAATGCCATGATGGTGTCCTTGTGTTCAAGAAAAGGATTCATACTTGTGTTCGGTCCTTGTTCTTCCCTTTTCCTTAACACTATATCTCCTGTTTCGATCATGTCCCGAATCTTATACTTTAGTACCTAACAGTTACCGGTCGAGTGACCGGGCGTTCCAGAATGGCAGGCACAAGCGGCTTGAGGGTCGTACCCAGCAGAGAAACCTTGACGAGGATAGTTTGGAGGAGGTATGTCATCAATTTTACCGGCGGCCTTGAGTTGTTCGTACATTTGGTCAATGGGCCTGCCTAAGTTGGTAAAAGTTTGAGATCGGCCGGGGTTTTGTATTTTATTGGTTTGAGTATGGTTGTAGGTTTGTTTGTTTGGTAGAGCAGGTCTAGGATTATAAGGTAGATGAGGTCGAATTTGAGGGTTGGGTGGAAAAATTGGGACGGGTAGTATAGGTGGGTTTGCATAATTTGGCCGAGGTCGAGGGTGATTGATAGTAGTATGGCTAACAGGGTGTGGGTTTGGGTAACGAGATGAATATGTGTGGTAACGTTGGAACCTGGGTCTTGAAGACAGTCATTGGCCCCACACAAAAGTAGTTTCCTCTTCTTTCTTCTTGAGTTGAGGTTCCCTTCTGTTATTATTCTGACCTTGCAAGGCGTCCAACTGTGATTTTAAAGCCGATACATTCATGATTTTCCCTGCTTTGACATATTTTTCATACTCCTCCAACTTATTGATAATTGCTATAAATGAACACCCAGTCATGCGAAAAATCTCCTCAAAATATGGTGAGTCATGAGTTTTAATGAAAGTATGAACAATTTCCTCTTCGGTCATTGGAGGTTCCACCTTAGCTGCCATCGCTTGGCATATGTCTTATGATCATCAGATGGTTTCCTTTTAGTGCCTTCAAGCGTGGTTTTTGTGGGAGCAAGTTCACAATTGTACTCGTAGTGTCTCACAAATGCAGTTGACAGGTCCATCCAGGTCCTCATCGCATCAGGCTTCAAATTAGAATACCAATCCAGTGCATCGCCTTCCAAGCTTTCAAGGAATAAATGTATTGGCAAATTTTCATCATCTACTGGCTTTCCCAACTTGTTGGCAAACATTCGGAGATGCGTCTTAGGGTTGCATGTTCCGTCATATTTGCTAAACTTGGGTGCTTTAAAACCCACAGGCAATTGCATGTCGGGGAACAAACACAACTCGTTATAATCCAACCCTCCTTGTTTACTCAAGCCTTGGCTCTTTCTCATGAATTCGTCAAATCGGTCCAACCTTTTTAACAGACTCTTGTCGATTGGCATGGAGGATTCCCCAACTTCAATTTTTCCTTGGGAAGCGGTGTCTAGCGTTAATGGTTCAGCGGTGGAATAGTAATATGGTTCTTGTGGTTCAAGTGGTATGTTCAGATTAACCGGTGGATAATTTTGGGGAATTTGAGGGTGAGAAGGATTGGTTTGGATAGTGGGTGCATAGGTATGTGGTAGGCCATGAGTGGGACAGGTGAAAGCCTCTTCAGGTGGATTTATGACATGTGAAGTAACAAAGGTTTGAGTATAGGGTAAAAGTATTGGTTGCGGTTCAGTTTGACTAGCAGGTAAGGGCTCATGTTGGACACCACTGCTGCTACTAACGACTAACTGATCAATTACGCGGCGTTGTGCTATCATTTCCATGCTTAGCTCATTAAATTTGTTCAAAACTTCGCTCAGTTGAGCTCTCAGGTTTTCCAGGTTGGCTGACGATGTCGTTACAGGCCTATCGGACGATTCAGGGTGCGTACTCATGTTTACATTAATTCTCGAAACTCGGCTATGTGATCGTGTAACGATGGGGCTTCTTTGTGTAGCTATTTTTCAAAAACACCTGACATTTTAGAAAACCTTATTTAGCATCATCTCTTGACCGGTTGTTGGCAAAGTAAGAAAAGAAAAGAAAGAAAAAGAAAAAGACACGTGTTAGTATATATTGAGGTAATTTGGATGCCTGCCCTATTGGGGGACCCTTTTTATGCCAAGGGTTGGCCTAGCATGAAAATGCAATCCTTCAGGGTATGCACTATACAATACCTGATGGATCCGATCAACTTATTGTCATTCGATTGGAAGGAAATTTGAAAATTTTGGCCAATTGAACAGCGGGAGGCCTCTAACAGAGTAAGGACAAATCCAAATGAATGAATGGTTTTGGTTGACGCAGGAATTCGCACAAATCGATTTAACTTTGACGAACTTTCTAGTGGAAAGATTGAAATTTGTTGACAAATTTTCTCAATGAAGCATAGATCGACGGCCCAATTGATCAAATGGCTGGACACAATGGATGGTTTTCTCAAAATCGATTAGATTTCCCAATTTGAAATTTGACATTGAAACCCTAATTGGTCAAATGGGTTGAATGAAATTGATGATTTGCTAAAATTGACTAGATCACCCTAAAAAGGTGTAAACTGGTCAAATGAATTGAATGAAATTGATGATTTATTCAAAATCAACCGGATTGTCCTACAAATGGGTAAATTGGTCAAATGGATTGAAATGAAATTGATGATTTATTCAAAATTAATCGGATTGCCCTAAAAATGAATAAATTGATAAATTGGATGAGATTGATGATTTATTTCAAAATTGACTAAATTGTCCTAAAACTGAATAATGGATTGAGTTAATGATTTATTCAAAAATGAGTAAATTGTTCTAAGAGTGAATGAATTGATCAAATAGATGAAATGGAGTTAATGATTTATTCAAAATGACTGGACTATCCTAAAAATGAATAAATTGATAAAATGGATTGAATGAAATTGATGAATAAATTGGTCAAATGGGTTGAATGAAATTGATGGTTTATTCAAATATCGATTGAATTGTCTTCCCATTGGTAATTCAACAAATTTATTGCGATACATTAGTCTATGAGTCTTCTAAAATCAAGATTTGGCCTCAACATATTTACCATCTCAACAATGAGAAATTATTTGTGAATTTGTTCAACTTAATGTCCTTTACGCAAGGGATTTTTACCAATTTTGATAAAATGGCCAAAAGATGATTGTTAGATGCTCATATTCTAATGTGCAAAAGTTGCTCGATTATCATGGAAAAGATCGGATCCTACCTTATCTCGTGCACTACTCCTTTGGGTGGTACAAGAAATATAGACGTGCAAGTCTCAGTGGATTACATATCCGAGACACAAGGTAGCTTATTCCTAACACAGGATACCCTAAATGGCATTCCCTCTAAGGCTTATGCATGATGCCAATTTATTAAAGTAATTAAATATGCAATTTGAAATGAAAACATGACCTAAGGGACCCTTTGTACGCCAAGGTGGGCCTAAAATGATGTGCACTTATTAACGTACAAATGCAGTACATTGAAATTAAAACGTGTAATAGTCTATCTAAAATGATAGGTTCCAAGAGAGTATCACGCCAGAACTCTTATTTTCTAGTGTTTGTGAATGCAAAAGACGAGAAACAAGGAAATGTTAGATAACAGATAACTCATAACATGTTGGGCAATTAGATGATACAAAAAAGCGAAAAGAAAATTAAGGAAAGAGGGGTGGAATCCCTTCCTTCGTGCCTAGTGTTCTTAGTTAGGGTAAGGTTGACTCTGTCCTAGGTGATTTCTAATATCGATGTATCAGGTTAGGCTCACTAATGCACCTAGACTCGACAAGGCTTCAGTCTCCCAAACCTTCAGACCAAAGGCGAAGGGTCATCAATCCCAATGCCTAAGAGTCGGTGGTTCGAGTGATCCCTCGGACATTGCTATGCGCACATCGTGCCATAGCCACATATCCAAATGGATCGATCTAATCCTAATAAGGGAAGAGTGGTATGACAACCACTAAAGCAAAAAAGAAATGAGGGGTTATAAAGTAAAACGTATGCGCGTATGAAAGTGCTCCTTTTGAAGGGAGGGATTAAATACCATAAATGCGGGTGAAGGTTCTAGGGTGGCTACCCTCCTCCCCAAGATGCAAGCGCGATTACGCATAAGTAAATGAAAGAGATAAACACATTATTCACATACACGGATATCGAGACAATTGAGCGTGTGAAATGCAAGAAAACCCTAAAAAGGAAAAATGCAACCCTAAACCTCCAAATGTGATATATAAAAAGGATAAAAGAAGAAAAGAATTGACTAAATCAAATGCTCGGACTCTCTAAGTCCCCACTGGAGTCGCCAAGCTGTCGGGCCCCATTTTTAAATGAAAAATAAATAACGAGTTTATTTAATGAAAAGTGAATTTTGATTTAATTTTTTGATTAAAAATGATTTTTTTTTATTTTTCGGAAAATAAATAAAGAAAATGATGGGCCTAAAATGGGACTTAAAAAATTGCGATGATTTTGACCCAAAATAATAGTTTAAAAAGGGTTTTTAATGAAAAATAGGAGTCGCCACTTGGTATTGAGTTAAGGTGTACCAAGTCACCTAAAACGGAATTTTACATAAAAAGTAGAAAAACCCTTTTTAAACGACTCCAAGTCTATGAAAAATCAGAGAAAAATGTTCAGGAGTCACATTTGAAGAAAGGGAAGGCAAGGATACAATCTAAGGCACCCTTTCAACCCAACCAAGGTTAGTTGCGTGATTTAGTCAAAAAATTTTCTTATTTTAACCTAAAAATTTATCACATTTGGACGTACTATATGAATGCAAACCCTAGACTTAATGTATCGGGGTCAACATATCTCTTCGAATTTTAGTTGGTGCCAATCGCATTAATTACGATGCCCAAAAGTAATTATTTGAAGAGGTCACGAATGTGCAAAATATGAGACTCAAAGAAAAAGAAAAGAAAATAATAATTATACAAATCTACATGACCTAGCGGAATGCATCATAACGGGTGTGGGAAGCTAATACTCATGACTTCAATGTTCCCTTTAATAGAGGGAATACGAGCGTGCTAAGGCTAGAAAGCCAAACTCGTACATATCCCATATTCGAGGGGTAATTTATCTCTCTAAGCAAGCAAATGGTCTAGCCTATCTCTAATTTTCTTATATGAAATACAAGTCTAATGTCATGTCTCACGCGTAGGGGTAAGGGATATATGTATAGGGGAAATATAGGATAAGTGATATACATATACAAGGGAAATGTCATGCAAATAATGATAAAAGAACCCTAAAAAGTGGAAAATATGTATGGGGGTGTAGTGATTACCACACAAGCATGATCTAGCGCGTGAATGGTTCCTAAGGGTCTGGCGTTGGACTATCTCATGTCTACAAATTCTCACTAGCATTGGACTAGTGAAAAATCGGAACAAAGGGCCACAACTAGCATTGGACTAGTGTGGCGTCGGAATAAGGGCCACAACTAGCGTTGGACTAGTGTGGTGACGTCATGCAATCCTTATAATCAAATAAATCATGTAAAACATGATAAAGCAAATAAACACATAAATCACGTATAGCACATAAGCATAATATCTAGATGCAAGGTCCTAAGAAAGCGAGTAACACGTAACACACAAGCTTGCAAAACACAAAAAGTAAATAAAGCCCTAACTATTACATTTGGGGTGCCCTAGCTACAATCTAAAGGGGGAAAGAATTAAATTAAATGAAATGAAATAATAACCTAACTATTACAATTTTGGCATTTAATGCCGCTTAAATAACTAAAATTAAATAAAATGAATATACAAGATTAAAACTAATAAAGTAAATAAATAAAATAAAAGAAAATAAAGAAAACATTCAAAAGCATGCAATTACACACATAAAATCACATAGGAACACATAGGGTCAAATAAAATTAAAAATAACGGAGTAGAGTGTACCTTCTTTGAATTGGTGCCCTAATGGAGTGAAGTTACTTATTTACCCTCCAAAAACTAAGAAAAGGTCAAGGCATCACTTTAATTAACAAATAATCACATGAAATGGAAATAAACACGAAATTGAATCACTCAAAGCATTCAAATGAACTAAACAACCCTTATTCATCAAATTGAAACAAACAAGGACCCATTTGAAAGAATTAAAGAAGTTCGAGAGATCAATTTACCATTATTACAAATATTACGAGTCTAATAGGAACTAAATTAAAATTAAGGACTTAAGGTGAAATCTATCCCAAATCAAATGTTAAAAGTCACAAAAAATAAATGAAACCCATTTGCAATAATTAAACAAGCAAATTACCCAAGATTAAAAAATTCAAATCAAAACAACAAATTTAGAAAAAGTTATTAAACCCTTCTAATTCATCCCAAAACTCATTAAAAATCTATCCAAAAAGTCGTGTTAAGACATTTTAGAAACAAATGGCATGTTAAGGGAACAAAATTGGTTAAGTTATCCAATTAGTTGGGCCATAGTAGCATAAGATAAAAATTAGGGGGTTAAAGTGTAATTTTTGAAAAAATCCATGCATGAGCTTACGAAGAAGCTTTCTTCTTCATTTCTGGTTGCTGGGTTTCTGCAAGTTTCGTTGCTTTGAGAATTCAACACAAACATAATTTTCGAATAGTGCATCAGGGTGAAACCTTAGAACTTCTTACATGCGAGGGGAAACAAAACTGAGGCAAAACAGGTTACAATACTCTTAATCATCCAAATACAGAAAGGATTTCTATACATCAGATTCGAATGGCTGCTGCATTTTCTTAACTCAATCCGTGGGTCTACTATATGTAGCTCTGTCGAGATTCAAGTCCAAACTCATACAAAATCTAAACACTCAAGCACATGAAATCAATATCCACTGATGCAGAGGGGATTTTTAACTAATGTCTTTTGGGAACATGGGGAAGGAAAAAAACAGCAGAGAACGAACCAACAAGAAAACAAAACAACAAACCACAACAGCGAAAAACGAAACAACAAAACACAGCAGCAAAAACCTCGACATTTCTGATCTAAATCTAACGATATCTGACTGGAAAAAGATGAGAATATCACCTTAATCACAAAACGAAGCGTGGGGTGATCAAGGAAAAGGGCTCAGACGGATCTACCGGATCTTCGAAGCTGCACCAGTGGAAAACAGTGTTGATGACCCAGTCACCTTCTTGCAACCACAGCCCCAAGCTCTCTTTCCCTTGCTGTTTCCTCTCTCAGCCTCTTCCCTTTCTTTTCAGGTCTTTCTCTTTTTCCTTTCAATCTGCCCGAAGCTTTTTCCTCTGCTTCCTTTTCCCCCATCTCCCCCGAAGTCCTCAGATTCCCTTCATTCTTCACCGCAAAACCCTTGCTGGTTCTTTCTTTCTCATCCCCCAAAACCTGGGTGAATTCTTAGTTTATGATGAAAAAAAAAAGTCATTCTACAACTGGGGCGGTTTTTGCAGGCTTTTCTACAAATGGGGTGTTCGCATTCTGGGAATGCGAGGTCACTACGGTGAGCTTTCCGTGAAATTTCTTTTTCTTTTCCTTTTCAACTACCAAACAAATAACATGCACTTCATAAAAATAACTTATATAATTTTTTAAAATAACATTGCGTTATGAAATTTCTAAAATTACAGTTGAAATTGTAACAGATATTAATGACTATTAACTATTACATTCTTATAAGTAATATTCATCGGTGCCAACAAATAAATACGATTCATTAATAACAAAGGAAAATTAGAATTTGATAAAAAAAAATTATTTCATAAAAAAGGAAAAAAAGTTAGTATTTTTTTCATAAAATATAGTCAACACCTTACATGTTAACAATTTCATTCTATTTTTACATTTGTTGACCTTGGTTCCTAACTTTTGATGATTACAAAACAAATGGATGTTGCTAACATCTCCTCAAAGGCTTTTTCAGAAATGAAACAAATCAGATTCAAAGATTAAGCACATTTGAAAAAGACAGAGTATGCTGAACCTGTCGGACGCTCAAGAAGACAGTACCGGACGTCCGATAATCATTGTACAACTTCGGACGAATGCTTCGGACGTCCAATAGGATCCTTCGAAGTCGACGAATCTATCGGACGCTGAATATGTCTCTACCAGACGTCTGATAGAAACAAGATAATTTCTCAAATCTCTTTGTTTGCTGTCGGACGCACAAAAAGCTTGCATCGGACGTCCGAAAGAATTGAAGAAAATCTCTTAAACTCACTACCTGCTGTCGGACGCATAAAACAGGGCTATCGGACGTCCGACACTCCAACGGCTAGTTGACTCTTCAGCTACTTTCTATCCGTTGGAAGCACTAATGAGGCACGTTCTTGATCTTATATAAATAGTGGTTGGTCAGATACTTCAAACAACTTTTGCACACTGAAGATACAAAAGATCTAGAGTGATTTTAGTGAGAAAATACTCATCAAAGAAGATTTGTAGTCTTAGTGGTGTGAGGTTCATTGTAAGCTTTTCATTTGTGAGTGAATCTTTCATGAGTGTAGCTCTGTGAGGGTTGTCTTGAGGGATAGTAAAACGTCCTGACTTGACCGAGTGGTGTTCGGGGCAAGGAGGAGGTGAACCTTCCTTTGTACGCAAGAGTGATTGTAATTCATCAATTTGAAGAAGCTTATTTGAATTAATCTACAAGCTCAAGAGGAGCTGTGTAGTTAATTGGTTTGCAATTCTTTCCCTTTTATTTACTTACTGTTATATTGCGATCTTTTAATTGTTTATCGTTTGGCTTTTTGATTGGTTGTCTTCGATCCTTACAATTGGTATCAGAGCTTGGTCTCCTAGAGATTAAGCTCAATCGGATTTGGAGTAAAAATGACAACCAATTATGTCATGTTTTTTGAAGGACATTCTGTCATTAGACCACCTATGTTTAATGGGTCAAATTATGTGAGTTGGAAAGAAAGAATGATTATCTTTTTGTAATCAATTGATATTGAATTGTGGCTTATTATTAGTGAAGGTCCATATGATGCCTCTTTTATAGATGAAAATACTCATACATCTAGACCAAAAATAAGAAGTGAACTGACTGCTGTGGATAGAGCTCATCTCACCTTAAATGCAAAAGCCATGAATGTATTATATTGTGCCTTAGATTCAAATGAATCTGCTAGAGTCAAAGGCTGCAAGTCAGCCAAAGAAATTTGGGATAAATTGAGAGAATTTCATGAAGGTAGTGAGAATGTTAGAGAACAAAAGAAGTCTATTCTGGTTACAAAGTATGAATCCTTCAAGATGCAACCTCATGAAAACATTGATGAGATGTATTGTAGATTTAATGACCTCATTAAGGATTTGGAGGTGCTGGAAAAGGAATACTCTCTAGGTGAGAAAAACAGAAAAATTCTGAATGCCTTATCAAAGGATTGGGAGAGTAAAACGACTGCTATTGAGGAAGCTAAAAATCTAAATACCTTGCCCATTTAATCTCTTATTAACTCTCTAACTTCTTATGAGCTGAAACACAAGTTCAAGGTGCAGGAGGAAGAAGGTACAAAGGTGAGAAAGAGTATTGCTCTAAAAGCTTCACAAGATGAAGATGATACAGCCTCCGTGAGTGAAGATGACATGGAAGGTGATGATAGTGATATTGCACTCATCACACGAGGCTTCAAAAGAATACTCAACAAGAGGAGATTCAGAAAAGGTGGATCTAGCAACTTCTTCCCGAATCAGTCTAACAACTTGAGAAACAAAGGAAAGCTAGAGTTCAACAAAAAGCAAATTGATAAGTGCTTTGAATGCGGCCAACCTGGACACTACGCAAGTGAGTGCCCAATGAAGAAGAGGAAAGGTGAAAGAAAACCCAGATTCAATAACTTCCTGTTCACATGGAATGAATGCAACTCCGATGGTGAAATTGAAGAGGATGAAGAATCTGCTCAATTGGCTTTCATGGCCATTGGAGATGATGAGGTAACATCTTCTAACTCTCAATTTGAAAGTGATGATGATCTTGAATCTTTTATTATAAAATTGCATGATAGTTTGAAAGAATCTTGTGTTAAAAATAAGGAATTGAAACACAAAATTAGTTTTCTTCTTCAGGACAATACACGCATTTTTCAAGAAAACAAGAAGCTGAAAACTGAAAATGATTTCTTGAAAAAGAATGAGATTGATTTACAAAATAAACTTGATAGAAAAACAAGGTTTTGTGACATACTAAAAAATGAACAAAATTGTTTGAAAAGAAGAATGAATGATCTTGGCCAGTGGCTTCAACATCAGAAACAGAATTATCTTCAAAGGAATGATAAAAAGTCTCACTTTAGCACTCATCAGAACAAGTTAAATTATCATGAAAATGATTTTACCATCCATAGGAGATGTCAAGTCAGTTTTGTTAAATCTGTTCATTTGAATGATCCATCAACTATGTGCAGCTTTTGTTGTCAATTCGGTCACATGAATAGCAACTGTTATGTTAAGAAAAATATGAGAAATGGTATGAGATGCATGTGGATAGTTAGACATGATGCTAACTCTAACAAGTAGGAGATATTGGTAAGATTGATGAGATTCTTGTTCATAATGTTCGTTTGTAATTTTCTTTTGATGTTTCTGATGCTTTGAACTGAGTTTTTCTTAATGTTTTTGGATATTACTGAATTTTTACAATGACCAAAAGGAGAAATGAATGATGCTGATCTAATGATGATTTTCTTTGATAATTATTTTGATAGTTGTTTCTCTATTTGATACTTCTTTTATTTTTTCTGTTTGATGCTTATTTTGATAGCAACTCTCTGAGAAATGTTGGTATATTGGTGATTGTTGAACTCTAATATCATTTCTCTGGAATACTGGACTCTCTATTATTGTTGTTGGATATTTATCGCTGATTCTTACTCTCATTTTATGATGACAAAAAGGGGGAGATATGGATGCTATGTGTAAGGGGGAGTTATTCTGAATTCATAAGTTTCGATGCATTGTGTGAGCGGGAGCTTATGCTTATATGCTCAATTTTTTTCTTTCTTCCATCCATTGTTTTGTCATCATCAAAAAGGGGGAGAATGTTGACCTTGGTTCCTAACTTTTGATGATTACAAAACAAATGGATGTTGCTAACATCTCCTCAAAGGTTTTTTCAGAAATGAAACAAATCAGATTCAAAGATTAAGCACATTTGAAAAAGACAGAGTATACTGAACCTATCAGACGCTCAAGAAGACAGTACCGGACGTCCGATAATCATTGTACAACTTCGGACGAATGCTTCGGACGTCCAATAGGATCCTTCGAAGTCGACGAATCTATCGGACGCTGAATATGTCTCTACCGGACGTCCGATAGAAACAAGATAATTTCTCAAATCTCTTTGTTTGCTGTCGGACGCACAAAAAGCTTGCATCAGACGTCCAAAAGAATTGAAGAAAATCTCTTAAACTCACAGCCTGCTGTCGGACGCATAAAACAGGGCTATCGGACGTCCGACACTCCAACGGCTAGTTGACTCTTCAGCTACTTTCTATCCGTTGGAAGCACTAATGAGGCACTTTCTTGATCTTATATAAATAGTGGTTGGTCAGATACTTCAAACAACTTTTGCACACTGAAGATACAAAAGATCTAGAGTGATTTTAGTGAGAAAATACTCATCAAAGAAGATTTGTAGTCTTAGTGGTGTGAGGTTCATTGTAAGCTTTTCATTTGTGAGTGAATCTTTCATGAGTGTAGCTCTGTGAGGGTTGTCCTGAGGGATAGTAAAACGTCCTGGCTTGACCGAGTGGTGTTCGGGGCAAGGAGGAGGTGAACCTTCCTTTGTACGCAAGAGTGATTGTAATTCATCAATTTGAAGAAGCTTATTTGAATTAATCTACAAGCTCAAGAGGAGCTGTGTAGTTAATTGGTTTGCAATTCTTTCCCTTTTATTTACTTACTGTTATATTGCGATCTTTTAATTGTTTATCGTTTGGCTTTTCGATTGGTTGTCTTCGATCCTTACAACATTGATATATGAAATAGATAGAAAGAACTATGCATGTGTACTTTTTTCACCATTTAAATCTATTATAATAACCGTACAATTACCAATTTTTTTTAATATAAAAGAAATATGATTTTTTTTAGAGCACATATTTGATGACTTTAGGCACGTGCAAGTTTTAAAATAAAAAAATTTATTCCTCTGCTAATTACAGATTTTTAAATAACATTTCTCTAACATTTCTCCAAAATATAAGATTTAAGTAGAGCTTTTAAAATAAGATTTTACTACCGATAGCATTTTAGTAATGGCAAATTCTACAAAACAAACAACATTTACAGTTAATTTTACATTTTTTTGGGAGCTCGTAAATTTCATTTTAAAATTTTTTTTCTAGCAAGTTTGAATTTAATTTTCTGAAAGTCATACTTATAAATGCGAAATCTAACAAAAAAATTAAATACCATTGGAGCTCGCATTTAGCTCTTACTATTTTCTGGAAAAAATTCTCTAGCTCCCAAAAAAAAGCAAAAAAATTTAAATTATACTTAAGCTCGCATTCGCGGAATGCGAGCTCAACTTATTGAGCTCGCATTCCGCGAATGCGAGCTCAATAGAGCTGAGCTCGCATTCACGGAATGCGAAGACCCCCCTACGGAATATCCCACCCAAATCACCCCTTTTGTAGAATTTTTTTAAAATTCACCACAAAATTGGAAATTTCTCCCCAAAACCTCTCTTTTTCTTGTTTCTTTCTTGCCTTTTCTCCTCTTTTCTCCCCAGCTCTCTTGTTACTCCATCTCCCCGAAGCTATTCCTTTTTCTTTTCCTAGTTTCCTTTCCCAGCTCTCCGAAGTCTCTCTTTTCTTTTCTTCTCGGTTTCCCCTCAGCCTCTCCCAATCTCCTTGCTCTCTTCCAATCCTAGCTGCCACCTCTTTCAGATTTCTCTCAAGCCCTTTTCTTTTTGTTTTCCCAGCCGCCCACTTCTATCTACTCAGCCGCCACCTTACCTTTTCTTGTTCAGCCCCCAAACCTCTCTTTTCCTTTTTTTTTTGTTCCTCCGCAGCCTCCATTCCTTCCCCAGCTGAAAACCTTTTTCTTCCTCCCTGTTTTCTTTCACTACCTGTAGCTTCCTCCTCTCATTTTTCCCAAGCTCTCCTAATCTCCTCCGTTCTCTTTCTTTTTCCCTTAGCTTTTCTTCCCTCTCGGTTTCCCTTTTTCTTTGTTACCCGTCCGTTCTTGCCTTTTTCTTTCTTTTTTTTCTCTCAAGCTCACGGCTTTCCTAGCCTTTTTCCTTCTTCCCTTTCTGATTCCCGTCGCTACTTCCTTTCCTAGCCGCCAAACTCTTCCCTAGACCCCCTTCCTAAAAGGCTGCGTGTTTAACTATTTATATGGAACCCCTAAATCTAAACCTGAGAGGAAGGGTTAAGATTGAAAGAGAAGGGGAGCATGTGGATGTTCTTGGGTTCATTGGATCTTTGGACACCTGTTGTACGAACCCAGCTTAGAAAACAAGAAGATCCGAAACCAAAAATGGGTTGCCATCTTGTACTCCTTTTGCTGGTTCCTGCATCAAGGTTTACAAAGTGGGAAGAAAACACGCGCGTGGACAGCACGCGAGCGTGGAAGAGCTCGCCCCTCCCTTTTTTTTTGAATTTTTTCTTTTCTTTCCAATGAATTAATGATTTTCTTAACAAAATGGAAATAAAACAAAATAAACAATAATTAAAACAAAATCAACTAAATGAAATAAAAAAAGAAAGGCTAAAATTTTGGTATCTACAAGCACTTACTCCCTATTTTGATTGGTGAGTATCAAGTGCATGAATTTGTTGCTAAGTGCTTAACTTGGTTCTTATCCGTTATGTGAAATTTGGAATTTTAGATACGAGTGTGTACTTTACCGCACTCGTTCTCTTTCAAATGAAATTATATTCGAATTTTGCTATGTGAATCCGTGTCCGCCTTGTGCGAAGTAATATGGATTTGATTCGTATTTGTGATTCGTATTTGGAATCATCGATTGGAGCGCTGCCTATCGACTTATATTCGGGGGACGCACAAACTCATTGGCTAACTTTGTGAATCGAGCCAACGTGGGCTTGGTCGATAAGCTTAGCAAACCATGAGATATTCGTAAAGCATGATCTATTGGAGAGATCCTACTTGGCATACTCACGTAGTATTGCCATAATATACTCGAGTAATATCAAAACTTTGATGAGTGGGCCCGGTAAAGGGGTGTAAAGGTAATGGGATTCGAAGAAAATGGTGTAACTACAGGATTTGATACTTATATGGTTGACGGAGTGTCAACATGGAATTTGATCAAGACCTTGGCTCGACTACGTGGAATTTAACTTCTGAGAGCTACAGTATCCTTGAATTATTTCTGTTTACTTTTCCTATATGAAATGCTAAATACTCAAACTTTACAGTTTTTACTTATTGTGTAAATGTGGTTGCTACTTGGACTACGTGCTTGCATGTGTGATTCTTGGCCTCATGAGCATTCGCTCACCCCGTTAGATTTGTTTTCCTTGATAGGACCAGATGGGAAGATTTTGGAGAAAAGCCGACTAGATTACTCTTTTGATTAGTACCTTGGTTGTAATTGTTTAGTCGACTTATAATGGTTGTATTTTGGGACTTGATGCACTTTCGATGGGATTTTGAATGTATTTGTCTAGACAACTTTTGGAGGTTGTATATTTTGGGAATGAGATGTACTTTTGGTATCTTGTGATGTAAGACTTGAATGTTTATTAAGGAAGCGAACATTCTTTATATTTTTGACTTTTAGTATCGATAGTTACCCTTAAGTTTGAATGGAATTTGTATCGAATCCTGGCGAGAGTTGGGCAGGCGTCCCGCCAATACCCTTTGATTCGCCTTAGGGAGAAGTGGGGGCGTCACAGGATTGGGTTAGGTTGACTTGCTCATGTTGAGCTTAGAGGCTGACCGTGTGGGCCTTAGCACTAGTAGGCCTTTCGTGAGTTAGTTAGTTAGTTAGTTAACTAGGTTAGTTTCGGCCCAAAGGACAAGCAAGTGCTGGCCGAATTTCCTTTGCTATTTTCCAAGTTCTATTAGATTTAGACCAGGCTATAAATAGCCCCAAGTTAATGTTTACATTCAGCTTTTCGAGATTATTAAATAAAATTCCAGAAATTTGCTTTCCTTGAAGCACTTTTCCTTTAGCTTGTGAAAGCTAAGTTGAACACCCTAGAGTTGATCTTAGGTTGTTTCTTGACTTATCAATCAAGCACACACACTTGATTGTGGCATCTTCTACCATTGAATCCGTCCTTGAGTGGTCCAAGTTTGGGTTCGACTCCATCAAATTTCGCAACGTGTCCTCTAAAGTCTAAGCATGGTTTCCGTGTGTCATCTTCTTCGTACCTGTGGATCAAGGATCACATCATCTAGTAATCAGAGCTAGTTAGAGGTATCACATATATCCTTTCTTATTGTTTTGAGTCTGTTTTGACCTTCGTAGTCGTCACTACGTGTTAGGGTTTGTCAAGTCTGAAATCTGTCTTGCTTGTTTCATTGTCGCTTGTTCCATTGTCGCTTGTTTTCATTGTCGCGTTTGTTGTGTAGTTGCTGTCTGAAGTTTCTGTCCACGTTTACCATTGTGTTGTGTCCACAATCTGTTGTGTTGGTTGTCCGTGTCTTGTCCAGCATGAAAATCAAAAAATATATATATAATAGCCCCTAGGGTTCATTCTCTTCTGTCGCGTCTTATTCTTGAAGTTGCAATATGTCCAGAATTTTCGTCTGTTACTTGTTGCTTGTTTTGGGTCAGATTATAGTATAATTCTTGTTGGGATTGTGTTGTTTGGGTCGTGAAAACAACCCAGCAAAAGGCCAGAAGAAAAGGGGATGTGTCGCATACCTTGTTATTGAAACGTATTGCTGGAATTTGTTTTTTTTGGTGACTGCCAAACTTGTTTTGCCCTTGTTTCGTGTGTTTTTGTGTTGTTTCTTGCAAATCTTGGATACCAAAACATAATTTGGGAAGTTCTTGAGCTTCTTGATCGAAAATCTTGAAGTTCTTGGATCCACCAAAACTGATTTGGTAATTCTTGATTACATATCTAGGGTTTCTTGATACTTGAAAGAACCTTCAACCTTGTCTTGCAAATCTTGAACTTGGATCCGAATTCAAGGATTTCTTGGGACTGGAATTACACCTTGAAAGAATCTATTAAGCCAAAAAAAAAAGAAACAAGAGAAAAAAAGAAACCAAAAAAAAAAGAAGAAAAGAAAAAAAAAAGACGATCGGCTCTAGCAAGAATTCCAATTTTCCAAATCTTGATCAACTTCCAAGTTCCCAAATCTGGTTCAAACTCCAACTTCCGAATCTGATCAACCCAAGCGTTCGAATTCTGAACAACTTGGGACTCCTAAATCTGACCAAAATCTAAGGTTTTCAAACCTTGAGCAACCCCAAGTGTCCAAGTCAAACCAAAACTCTACATTTTTCCAAAATCTTGATTCTCGAACTTTCCTCAATCGGTAGAGCACTTCTGCCAACCCGATTTAGCTGAGTTTTGAGGAGCGGATTGCCCACTATTTGAACACCTCAAGGCCACCCAAAACCCCACAAATTCCTGACCAAAAGACCGAGGATCAGCAGCTCCACAAATTCCAGAAAATTTGGTTGTCGCGTAGAGCTTTCTAGGATTTCAAAAATTTCAGCTTTGGAGTCATTTGTTGTGTTTCCTTTGAGTCTTTAGTCAGCCCTAATCTGAGTCTTAGGTCACATCTTAGGTCATCTGTGACGCCCGAAAAAAGAAGAAAAGGACATTTCTGCTGAACAGTGAGAATCCGGCCGGAAATCCGGCCAGTTCTTGGCCGGATTCTTGGCCGGATTGGAAGGGATTTTGGAAAAAAATTGGATTTCGCCACTACCACGAATCCGGCCAGAAATCCGGCCAGATCTTGGCCGGATTGTGACGTGGCACCTCGGCAGCCAACTTTGACCGGCTGTTTTTCCTTCATTCTTATCTTGGTTCTTAGCTGATATTTCTCTCATTTCTTCACCTTCTTGGCCGGCACTTTGAGGTGCAAAATAAGAGAGAAAGTTCTTCAATTTCTTGCTCAATCTTGAGTTTTAACCGTTAGTTTTGTAATCTACTCCATACAAGTGCTCACTAAGGAGGTTTAAAGCTATTGGTGGCGTTGTTTTGGAGGAGGAAGCACTAAGCTACCAATTTTCTTGAGGTTTGAAGGTATTTTGCTAAGAACTTCTTATCTACTTCAATTGATTGCTAATTGGGGGATTAGAGATGTTATATATGCTATTTTGTGGATGATTTCATGATTTTAAGTAGAGTTTGACACATTTCTGATTTATTAGTGAATTTTTTAATTTTATATGATAATTGTTGGTTGGTCATGGAATGATAGCTTGATATGGTGTCAAATGGAGCCTTTGTGTGTTAGTTGTGGTTGTTTGCGGAAAATTTCAGTTTTAGGGTTTCAAATTTGGGGGTTTCTTATGGTTGGTTATTGAGCTCTTAATTGGTTAAGATTTAAGGGTATTGTGGCCCTAATTAGGTGTGTTTTATAGTCTATGATTTGTACGTGTAATTATGATTGAATGGAGATGTGATTGGTATTGTATTGTAGGATGGAAATTAAGGAAATTAAGGGGAAGTGCTGTCCAATCTTTGAGAACGTTTGATCGCTTTGAGTTTGGGTTAACTCTTGGTAGAAATGAAAGGCTTGGACTTGAACAAGGCAGTGTCTGTGATGGATGGTTCCTGAGCCGTGGTTGGTGAGTGATTCCACAACTATTTCCAAAGTTACTTTTCGAACTAATTCTTGCATTGGTTACTCGATTGCATATCATTTGTGTTTGTGTGTGTGCCATGATATGATTTGGCTCCAATGAGTTCTTGGGAAGTCTTGTGCTTAGAACCAACGTCTCCACCACTGTTTATTTGGAGCATCGATGGCTCCCTAATACTATTTGACTGTTAATTGATCTGTTTGAGCGTTGGAGTTCTAAGTACGAGGATTTCACTGGCTCACAAGAGCAACAAACTTACATTTGATCACTGAGTCATGCCATCATCTAAATGCATTATTGTGAAAATGTACTTGATTATTGATTTTAGTGGACACTCGTTGAGCTTCTAGCTCACCCCAAAATATTTTTCCCTCCACAGGGCTTGAGACAAAGGAAGCGCGTGTAATGAGTTATTAGTGTGTCTGAAGAGATATCTCATGTACAGTTTGTTTTAGATTCATCTTGTGTAATAGTGGAGCTTGTATGAATGTTTGGAATTGGAACGAAGGTATGTGTACGTTCCACGCTTGGGAATTGTATTCGCTTCGCTTGTGATATGTAATTTCATGGAATATTTGATATAATATTTGAGATGTGCATTGTAATTTAATTGAGGACTATAGTGAGTGAGTGAGTCCTGGCGAGAGTTGGGCAGGAGGTCCGCCGAACCCTTTGGTTCACCTTAGGGGGTGGTGGGGCTGTCACATCATCTTTCATCGCCATTATTGCTGCATATATTGTGTCACTTGTTGACTAGTCAAGAACTATTCTTACGGTGACGCTTAGCTTGTTCGACCCGAGCAATTAGCAAGCCTAAGGAATTGCCGGTGAGATTATTAGAGAGTGATACACTTGAGTGAAACACGAGCGTGAGTGACCGATACATTGTATAAAAAAAAAAGAGGAAGTCATTTTGTTTATTTTCTTTTGCTGGTTTACCTAAGTATGTCTAGTGGAGTTGGTGACCAAACAATGGACCTTAAACTACAACTGGAAGCCATGATGGGGGAATTCAAGCGAATGCTTAAAAACTCCATCGAGCCTTTGCATGAGAGGATTGATCAGTTGGAGAACTTGAGGCTACCACCTAGTTCGAGTAAAGGCAAAGAATTGGCATACTCAAATGATGAGGAGGAAGCGTTTGAGGGGAGGTACCAAACTGACCAACGTGCACAAAGACGAGGAGATGATGCCATTAAGGGTGTCAAACTCAAAATTCCTTCCTTCCAAGGCAACTCGGATCCCGAAGCTTACTTGGAATGGGAAAGGAAGATCGAGTTGGTCTATGAGTGCCACACTTACACGGAGGAACAAAAGGTGAAACTTGCAGCCGTGGAGTTCACAGACTACGTCTCTATTTGGTGGGACCAATTACGACTAAGCCGAAGGAGAAATCGAGAGAGACTCGTGGAGACTTGGGAAGAAATGAGGAGTCTAATGAGAAAGAGGTTTGTGAGGCCCCAGTCAGTTCGTAAGTTGATATTAGGGTGATTTATTATTCGGTGTGGTGAAAGTAGGGTTTTAGGGCTAAGGAGAAAACCCTAATCTTGGTTAAGATTAAAAACCCTAGTTTATGTATTATTATTCGTAGGTTCGAGCTATAATTTATATTCGGTGTTCTAGTGTGTTTTGGTATACGTAAGTTTAGGATTCGTTTTAGTTTACAAAGGTTTAGCAAGTTTGAAATGGTTAGCAAATTCTAGATTAGCAAACCTCTAGTGTTCCAATTTATTAGAAAGCTTAAGTGGGGTTTAAAAACCCCAATTTTGCCAAAGATATAAAAGTTGTTGTTTGATTGTTTTATTATGGAAAAAGTATGTTTAAGTATAGGTGATTAAGATAGGAAAGTGATTAGTGAAGTAATTAAGCGTGATTACATGTTTTAGATTAGATTAAGTTATGACCTATGGAGTTAATTGAAAGATTATCAAATGTTTGAGGGCAAGAGTAGGATAAAAGCTAGGTTGAGGTGCAAGGGTTTAAAAGGCAAATAAAGCATTTTTATGTGATTGGTTAGCCTAAAAATATCTCCTATGGTCTTTGACTATTTATTACCTTAAGAATTGTAGGCTAATCACAAGACAAAACAAAACAAAACTTGGAGAGAAAGGGAGAGGGAGAATCCGAGAGTGAGACCAAGAGAGGGGAAAAGACTTCCTTCAAAATTCTTCCATTTCTAGCTTCCATCTTGCCTTTGGAGCTTGAGGGAACAACTTAGGAACTTGATTGTTGAAGTTTGATCATCCACCAAACCTATTTGAAGGTAAATCATCTTCTTTGAAAGTTAAATTTTGGGGTTTTTAATCTTTGAGCTATGGAAGTGATGTATTTTGTTGTGATTATGGATTTGTATGGTGGATGTGATGTGTATATTGAAGTTTCATGGTTTAATTATGCTGATGATGTTGCTGAAATTTTGATTAAAGCTAGGAATGCTTTCCTTAGTTGTTGTGATTGAGAAATTGGCTTGTAAATGGAATTTGTGATGTATTAATTGTTCTTGTATGGCTAGATTTTGGTAAAATCAGATTTTGATTATGAAACCCTAGGCTTTCTTAGGTTAGTTTAGCTTGGCTAATGTTTAGTTGGTTAGGGTTTGGTTAGTTGGATGTTAGATCAAGTTCCTTAGTGCAAATGAAGTTAGGATAGGGATTATGGTTAGTGTTTGGTAATTTTGTGGTAAAATAAGGAGAGAATTTCGGACCATTAATAGACCTTTTAGACGCTGGTATATGTGTGTTTCATTGGTAGGATTTTGGGTTGGAAACTGGTATAAGAACCATAGAAACGGACCGTGCGGTTGCGGCGCGCAAAACCGGCAAAACTGGAAAATCAGGGCAGTTCAGCATCTGAACTTTGGCTTCATTTTTCTTGATGTTACGTATGGATTCCGAAGTTCCTCAAAACATGAAAGTTGTAGCCTCTTATGTCCTGAATATTCCTGCAAAATTTCAGGCCAAACAGATTAGCATATCCTGAGTTATAGACAAAACACTCATGCCTGTTTTGAACATTGGGTTATGCTGCGTTTTGCATTTAGCCTCTGACCGTGTTTTTTCTGTTTTGATACCGTACGATCTGGGTGTCAACTCCTTCATAAGAAATGTAGATATTTTTTTTAGCTTCGAAACGATATAAAGTACGTCGAAATCCGAGTTCCGTAGCTCCCGTTATGACCAAAACAAGGTCGATCGTCAGAACTGCCTTTGAATCTGGACAGTTCTGACGGGTACTTGGCACTCAATTTTCGTTCTGTTCTGAGTCGATTCAGGTTTTGGTCCAAACATCAAAGTTTTACCCTTATATCCCAGCTTTCTAATGCCTTTGGAATTTCCTGATTTGAATTTGTGAGCTGGGAGTTATGGTCCAGGAAACATACCCTGTCTGTCACTCTACAGTGCGAATTTCTGGAACGATTTTCCATACTTTCGACCTATTTCTGTTCAGATCCGGACTTAGGTGTCTTCATGAAAATTGTAACCCTTCTTCGTGGCCTCGAAACGGTGTCTCTCCCACCTTCATCCGATAATCCTAGCCTAACTTTTGATCAAAACAGTTTGAGATGGCAGATTTGGCCGTTTCCGTTTGCCGTTTCCGCACTTGCGTGTGTCCAACTTGCCGTTTCCGCACTTCCATGTGCCAATTTTGCCGTTTTGCTTGTTTTAAGTATGTTAGTAGCCGTTTGTGATATATTGTGACACAATCTTCAATTTCAGACGTTGGTGAGCTAGGTGGAGCCGGTGGGGCCTACTAGCTACTCCTCGCGGCACGAATTTCGTACTTTTGCTCTTTTGTTCGTTGGGTAAGTATTCAGGCCGCTCTTGTGTATTAGTTGCATATGTGTTTCGATATGTATGAAGAGGGTACCTAGGCGAGGGTGTACTTTATCGTACTCGACCTAAACCCTAACTTGCGCACATATTTGTACATGACTTGTGTATATGAGCAATTTTGGAACTAAAACCCATGAGCTTGTGGCTCGGGGTGAATTTTGAATAATTTGTGAAGTTTGTGAGTTTGGGGCCCGATCTCAATACCTAGATGGACTATTCGAGCCGGTTAGGGCTTGGTCGAAGTCAGTCCAACCCGGATTGAGGTCACCAAGTTTGTGAATCCGGTTCACCGAGTATGTGGACCAAGTTTGTGACCCGAGCTTGTGAACCAAGCTCAATTTCGTTCGCTCGAGCAAGTTTGTGAGGTGTCTGGCCAGAGAGGGTGATAAGGTGTACGGTGGGAGAACAAGTGGAGTTCTACAGACCATTATTTGTGGTCGACGGAGTGTCGGCAGGAGATCATACGTGGCACATGAATTGGCTTTGGAGCCACCCGTATCCTTATTATGTGATGTTATTTTTCTGCTTTTTCTTTACTCTTACTGTGTAATTGTTAATATGTGAGATTTACGCTTTTGCCCCTGTTTACTTGCTAAGCATATAGCTTACCCCTTTTCTTTTGTTTTCCTTAGCAGGGGCCGACGCGGGGACTTTTGACACACACACTAGTATAGTTAGATTTGCATGTAATAGTTGGACAATTAGGATGTTTGTTTTAGTTTTGGTGGTTTGTATAAGGACCCTCCGTAGGGTCTACTCTTTGGTTTTGGTTATATTCATAAGGATGTAATGGGATGATTAGAACACTTTTATATATTGTGTATATAGTGCTCTTTCGATTTATCTCGTGTTATTGCTTTATGTTTCGAGTCCTGGCGCGAGCTAGGCAGGCTGCCCGCCGATACCCTCGGGTTCGCCCTTGGGAGAAGTGGGGTCGTCACAAGGTTCATACCGAGCTACTATAGCCGAGACTTACATCGTCGGCTACAAGCTCTCACCCAAGGGTCCTTGTCAGACGAGGACTATTACAAGAAAATGGAGATGGCCATTATGAAGGCGGATTTGCGTGAGGATGGAGAAACCACTATGGCTCGATTTTTACATGGCTTGAGGCCCGAGATTGCCGAAATAGTGGAGGTCCAACACTACCTTGACATGAACAAAATGCTAGAAAAGGCGGTTACAATCGAACGGCCCCTCAAGAGGAGGAGTAGTGCACGTCAAGGCACTACATACCAAGCTGGAAATTGGCGCACTTCTCAACCAAAAAGGGAGGAGAGGGCCACGGTTTTCGCTAACCCTCCAAGGCCGAATGCCTTTCCTCCCAAGGCGACGGCAAAGGCGGATCTAAGGCTAATGAAGGAGCTTCCAAACCACGTGGCCGCGACACTAAGTGCTTTAAGTGCCAAGGATTTGGCCATATCGCCTCCCAATGCCTCAACCAAAGGACTATGCTCTTGTTGCCAAATGGGGAGGTTGTATCAGATGAGGAAGAGGAGTACGAAGGGATGCCCCTCCTTGAGGAGGAAGGAAATGATTCAAGTGAGGAGTTACCTACACATGAAAAGATCAGTTGCTTGGTGGTTCGAAAGGTTCTTACTGCGCGAGCCAAGGAAGACGAAATGGAGGTGCAACGGGACAACCTTTTCTACACAAGATGTCATATCAAGGACAAGGTTTGTAGTGTTGTTATTGATAGTAGGAGTTGTGCCAATGTAACTAGTCTACTCATGGTAGAAAAGCTAGGGCTCCCAGTTGTCAAACATCCAAGACCTTATCGCCTTCAAAGGTTGAACAATGAAGGGGAAGTCCGTGTATTTCGGCAAGTGAAGGTGTCATTTCGAATTGGCAAATATGAAGACGAGGTCACTTGCGATGTTGTGCCAATGCAAGCAAGTCATCTCATCCTTGGGTGACTTTGGCAATATGATCGAGACGTTGAATTCAAAGGAAGAGCTAACAAATACGTTTTTACTCATTGTAATAGAAAAGTAACCCTTGTTACCCCTCACCCCAAAACAAGTGTATGAAAATCAAATGAGACTGCAAATGGAGTATGAGCTAGAACTTGAGATGAAAAAGCGAGAAAAAAGTGTGGAAGAAAAAGGAGAAGGTAGGGCCAAACCTCTAGGAACGAAAAAGGCATCAAATGGGTCGACCATAAGAGGAGAATAGCCAAAGATGTAAAGCGAGCTTTATCTTCCAACCAACTCTTATTTATACTTGTGTGCAAAGAAGAGTTGGTCATCTCATCTATACTTACTAACTCTTTGCCTTCCAATGTTTTATCTCTCTGGCAGGAGTTTGAGGACATATTCCCGGAGGACGTGCCCGATGGACTACCACCCCTAAGGGGAATCGAACACCAAATTGACCTCATTCCGGGAGCTACATTGCCTAACAAGCCTGTCTATCGAATGGGCCCTGAGGAAACAAAGGAATTGTAAAGGCAAGTGGAGGAATTGCTAAGGAAAGGCTGGACTTGAGAAAGTCTAAGTTGTGACGCCCCGAAAGAAGGAGTGCGAGAACCCGCGAATTTTCTACGTTTCTAGGGTTTATTTTTATTAATCGCCCGCCTTTTCCACATTTTCTTTATTAGAAATTTCCGCAGATAATTTTTATGAGTAAATATAGTTTTTAGATGATTTTTCTAGTATTAGTTAGTTTTTGAAAAATTAAGAATAAATATCGGACGTGGGACCCGCTAGTGCGGAAAGTTCGGAAAAATTCGGCCAGTTAGGTTAAATTTTGGATACTGGGTTTAATTTATCGGGTGTTATGAGATATTTAGAGGTACCAAGTGCTTCGGTGTGAGAAAGACAAAAGAAAGTTAGGCATGAATTAAATGAGGTGACAAGTGTCACCATAGGATTGATTTTATTTTTTGACTACTAGTCATTCTTTTACCATGTTACTAAATAAACAAAAAAAATTCACCAAAAACACTTCATCTCCAAGCTTGAGTGACCGACTCTCTCTAAGGAGGAAAGGAAGAAAAACTCTCCAAGATTCTTGCTCTCATCTTGCTCAAGTTCAACAATCCAACCATTTAATCTTGCAATTACTCCATAAAACCTCTTCAATTAGTGTTTGTGAGTTGTTTGGTGGATTTGTTTGGAAAGCTAAGAGGACTTGTTGCTCCCTCTCTCTTGTTTCTAAGGTAAGTTGTGAAGAACCACCCTCCTCCCTTAATTGATGCTTAAATCATGATTAGTGGTAGTATGAGATGCAAGTTTATGGATTATTTCTTGATTTGTGGTTGAAGTGATGAAGTTTTATTATTTTTGGGGATTTTTCTGTTTTAATATGAGCATGATTGTGTGGCCATCTATGATGATTGGAAATGGTATATAATGACTCTAGGAGGTGGGAAAAGTGGTTAATTGCAACCAATTTCTGTTTTGGAAGAAATTTTGGAAAGTTAGGGTTATGATGAATACATTCTGCCCGAATTTATAGCTCCTAGTTAGAGGCCGAATTGGCCTTGTCTTAAAACATGAAAGTTGTAGGGAATGACATTTTAGAGGTACCTACAAAATTTCAGGTCAATCGGAGTAGCGTAGCTCGTGAAAAGTTGGAATTACCCTTGCTGTCCTGTTTCTACCCGAACCTGAGAACTGCGATTGTAATTGGTTATTTTGGTTTGGAATGCTTCAGAATTGGTTGTTGAGGTCTTCTGATGAAATGTATCCCTGTATCTTATCTTTCGTATGGCTTTGGAATCACTTGGTTTGGACTTAGGTAGCCTGACTTATGATGTTTGACCCAGAATACGGTTTGTGAACCTGTTTTTGCGATTCTGGTGTAGTATCTTGCATTTTGGACCTAGTTACACTCGAAACTAGACTGAGTAGCCTTCTTCAACATTGTAACCCCATAAGTCCTGAATATTCCTGTAAAATTTCAGGTCAAAGGGATTAGTGTATCCTGAGTTATAGACAGAACACTCAGGCCTGTCTTAGACATTAGTTTGTGCTGCGTTTTGAAGTCAGCCTCTGACCGTGCTTTTTTCCGTTTTGATCCCGTATGATCTGGGTGTCAAATGCTTCATAATAAATGTAGATCTTGGTTTTAGATTCCAAACGGTATAAAGTGCGTCAAAATCCGAGTTCCGTAGCTCCTGTTACGACCAAAACAAGATCGATCGTCAGAACTGCCTTGAATCTGGACAGTTCTGACGAGTACTTTGACACTCAAATTTCGTTCTATTCTGAGTGGATTCAGGTCTTGGCCAAAGCATCTAAGTTTTATCTTTATGTCTCAGATTTCTAATGCCTTTGGAATTTCCTGATTTGGATTCGTGAGCTGGGAGTTATGGTCCAGCAAACATACCCTGTTCGTTACTCTAGAGTGCGAATTCCTGGAACGGTTTTCTGTACTTTCGACCAATTTCCGTTTAGATCCGGATTGAGGTGTCTTCATGAAAACTGTAACCCTTCCTCTTAGCTTCGCAACGGTACCTCATGTACCTTGATCCGACACTCGTAGCTTCGCTTAGGCTCAAAAAAGTTTTGATGGCAAAATGGCTAGGCCGCCATTCCCGTTTCCGTATGCCGTTTCCGCACTCGTATGTGCCGATTTTTCCGTTTTGCTTGTTTTAGGCATATTAGTAGCCGTTTATGATATTATGTGATGCAATCTTCTCTTTCAGACGTTGGTGAGCTAGGTGAAGCTGGTGGGGCCTACTAGCTACTCCTTGCGGCACAAATTTCGAACTTTTGCTCTTTTGTTCGTTGAGTAAGTACTCAGGCCGCTCTTATGTGTTAGTTGCTTATGTGTTTCGATATGTATGAAAAGGGTGCCTAGGCGAGGGTGTACTTTATCGCACTCGACCTAAACCCTAATTTACGCACATATTTGTACATGGCATATGTATATGAATCATTTTGGAACCAAACCCCTTGAGCTTTTGGCTCGGGGTGACTTTTGCGTAAATTTTGTGAAGTTTGTGAGTTTGGGGCCCGATATCATGACCTAATGGACTATTCGAGCCGGTTAGGGCTTGGTCGAAGTCAGTCCAACCTGGTTTGAGGTCACCAAGTTTGTGAATCCGGTTCACCGATTATGTGGACCAAGTTTGTGACCCGAGCTTGTGAACCAAGCTCAATTTTGTTCGCTCGAGCAAGTTTGTGAGGTGTCTGGCCAGAGAGGGTGATAAGGTGTACGGTGGGAGTACAAGTGAAGTTCTACGGACCATTATTTGTGATCGACGGAGTGTCGGCAGGAGGTCACGCATGGCAAACGATCTGGCTTTGGAGCCACATGTATCCATATTATGTGATGTTACTTTTCTGCTTTTGCTTTACTCTTACTGTGTAACTGTTGTTACGTGAAATTTACGCTTTTGCCCCTGTTTACTTACTAAGCATATAGCTTACCCCTTTCCTTTTGTTTTCCTTAGCAGGGGCCGACGCGGGGCCTTTTGGCACATACACTAGTATAGTTAAGTTTGCTTGTAATAGTTGACAATTAGGATGTTTGTTTTTGTTGTGGTGGTTTGTATAAGGACCCTCCTTAGGGTCTACTCTTTGGTTTTGGTTATAATTATAAGGATGTAATAGAATGAGCAGGTACTTTTGAAGAATGTAATTAGAACACTTTTGGGGATTGTATATATTGTATATAGTGCTCTTTCGATTTATCTAGTTTTATTACTTTAAGTTTTGAGTCCTGGCGCGAGCTAGGCAGGCGGCCCGCCGATACCCTTGGGTTCGCCCTTGGGAAAAGTGGGGTCGTCACAGGTGGTATCAGAGCGCCTAGGTTAGAGGCCTTGGGCAAGTGGGACATCCGCGATAGGCACTAGGCATATTTGATTCTTTTAAGCTGAATGATATACTTTAAGCTGAAATGCTGGTGAGCTGGCGAATTAATGTTTTGTAGGTATGTTTCCGGGCAGTTCGAGTGGTGCGGGACCCAGTGGCGTGGGACCGAGACCTCCGAGTGCGAGGGGCCCAGAGGATCGGGCGCTGCGTAAGCGGGCGATCCGTTATCGGCAGAGACCTGGAGAGCCTTACACTTTGTACTCCCCTTTTGGGCAGGTGTCACACCGACCTTGTAGGTGTTGGTATACGTACAGTTATCCTGACGAGGTCGTCCTGGCAGTGGACGATGAGCGACGCAGCCTGATTAGTCAGCTAGAGGAGGCCAGAGAGGTTGGCCATGGTCAGGCGATGCGCCTTAGGGACTTGGAGCGGGGTCTCCGAGATGAGATGCATAGGGCGGACGCTTTACGCCGTCAGCTTCAGGACACACAGCAGCACGTCTTCGCTATGAAGAGGCAGCTGAAGGAGAGGGTTCAGAGTATTTCGATGGATTGTGGGGTCATCCTAGATATGGCCGCAGAGGCACCGCCACGAGCCACCGGTCCAGAGGCGATGGACGAGGTGGACACGTTAGGTTCCGTTGGGAACCTTGGCCCTAGGGGAGGCGTTTAGGGTCGCTTTTGTATTTTTGCTTAGCTGGCAGATTACTTTTGTTGGAACTGGCATGGCTAGTTTCTTTTGTTATCTGGTTGACTGACTAGATTTTGGAGCCAGGGTGCTCGTGTGTATACTGGGTTTTGTACCGACTGGAGGTAGGTAATCTGTAAATCTTTTGGTGTGACTTTGTAAAAATATGTATATATGTGAATAGCATTTTGAACTTATCTTTTGTGTGTCTTCTGTGCATACGCTTTACGTTCGTACTTTTGCTTATAGTCTGGATAATAAGTATATGTAATGTTCCGATCTATAGACTTTTGAACTTAAATGGCCTCCGGTACTCGAGGTGGAGGTAGAGGGCGAGCACGAAGCCCTGAAAGGGAACAAGGACAAGAGCCAGATCAAGTAGACTTGTTAGAACGCATGATTGACCAACAGGGTCAGGGCCATGGGAATGCTGCTGGAAATCCTGGAAATAATCCAGGCAATCACGAAGGAGATGACCGTGCTTTAGAACGGTTCCAAAAATTTACACCTCCCAAATTTATAGGTGAACCTAATCCTGACCTAGCCGAGGGCTGGATGGATCGTATGTTAGATATATTTTCCGCGCTTAGGAATTCGGAGGAGCGGCAGATATCCTTTGCGGTCTTCCAGTTCGAAGGGGCCGCGCGAGCCTGGTGGAACGTGATCAAAGCCAAGTGGGAGCGAGAACAGACCCCCTGGACATGGGTCAATTTTACTCGAGAATTTAATGAGAAATACTTGCCGCCCATTATGCAAGAGAAACGAGAAGATGATTTTATCCGCCTGCGTCAAGGGGCATCTAGTGTGGCGGAGTATGAAACTCAGTTCACTAAACTCTGTCGCTTTGCCCCAGAGCTGGTGCTGACGGAGCAAAAGCGAATTCGCCGCTTTACCCAAGGCTTAAATGTGGAAATTCAGGAAGCACTGGCGGCCGCACAGCTGGACACGTTTAGTCAGGCGCTAGAAAAAGCACAGCGGATTGAGACTGCCAGGGGACAGGTTCAAGCCTTTCATGACCGGAAAAGGAGGCAACCCAGCTCGAACGATTCCCCGGTTGGACAGAGCTCGCGAAACGAGCCACCCGCTAAGGCGAGTAAAGGCGAAGAAGGTCCACGACCTACAAGAACCCTGAATAACTTTGGGCGAGGTCCGGTAGGACAAGAGCCCCAAAGGAGTGCCCAGCGTGGAGGGTCAAGCACGGCCACTAAGCTAACCTGTGGTTTCTGTGGGGGCAATCACACCGATGAAAATTGCTGGAAAAATAGTTCGGTACGGAAATGCTTCAAATGTTGCAGCACCGAACATTTGATTGCCTGGTGCCCTAAGATGCAGAAGGAAGGACGCAAACCACCAACAGAAGGGACCACAACGAAGCCGTCAAATGCAGGGGAAAATCGACCCAAAGAGCCAGCAAGGGTCTATGCAATGGGTCAACCTGAGGTGACTAATCCTTCGGTGGACTTTGAAGGTACGCATTGAAAAAAAGAATCAATTTCGAGGACGAAATTGTTCTAAGTGGGGGAGGTTGTGACGCCCCGAAAGAAGGAGTGCGAGAATCCGCGAATTTTCTACGTTTCTAGGGTTTATTTTTATTAATCGTCCGCCTTTTCCACATTTTCTTTATTAGAAATTTCCGCAGATAATTTTTATGAGTAAATATAGTTTTTAGATGATTTTTCTAGTATTAGTTAGTTTTTGAAAAATTAAGAATAAATATCGGACGTGGGACCCGCTAGTGCGGAAAGTTCGGAAAAATTCGGCCAGTTAGGTTAAATTTTGGATACTGGGTTCAATTTACCGGGTGTTATGAGATATTTAGAGGTACCAAGTGCTTAGGTGTGAGAAAGACAAAAGAAAGTTAGGCATGAATTAAATGAGGTGACAAGTGTCACCATAGGATTGATTTTATTTTTTGACTACTAGTCATTCTTTTACCATGTTACTAAATAAACAAAAAAATTCACCAAAAACACTTCATCTCCAAGCTTGAGTGGCCGACTGTCTCTAAGGAGGAAAGGAAGAAAAACTCTCCAAGATTCTTGCTCAAGTTCAACAATCCAACCATTTAATCTTGCAATTACTCCATAAAACCTCTTCAATTAGTGTTTGTGAGTTGTTTGGTGGATGTGTTTGGAAAGCTAAGAGGACTTGTTGCTCCATCTCTCTTGTTTCTAAGGTAAGTTGTGAAGAACCACCCTCCTCCCTTAATTGATGCTTAAATCATGATTAGTGGTAGTATGAGATGCAAGTTTATGGATTATTTCTTGATTTGTGGTTGAAGTGATGAAGTTTTATTATTTTTGGGGATTTGTATGTTTTAATGTGAGCATGATTGTGTGGCCATCTATGATGATTGGAAATGGTATATAATGACTCTAGGAGGTGGGAAAAGTGGTTAATTGCAACCAATTTCTGTTTTGGAAGAAATTTTGGAAAGTTAGGGTTATGATGAATACATTCTGCCCGAATTTATAGCTCCTAGTTAGAGGCCGAATTGGCCTTGTATTAAAACATAAAATTTGTTGGGAATGACATTTTAGAGGCGCCTACAAAATTTCAGGTCAATCGGAGTAGCGTAGCTCGTGAAAAGATGGAATTACCCTTGCTGTCCTGTTTCTACCCGAACCTGAGAACTGCGATTGTAATTGGTTATTTTGGTTCGGAATGCTTCAGAATTGGTTGTTGAGGTCTTCTGATGAAATGTAACCCTGTATCTTAGCTTTCGTATGGCTTTGGAATCACTTGGTTTGGACTTAGGTAGCCTGACTTATGATGTTTGACCCAGAATACGGTTTGTGAACCTGTTTTTGCGATTCTGGTGTAGTATCTTGCATTTTGGAACTAGTTACACTCGAAACTAGACTGAGTAGCCTTCTTCAACATTGTAACTCCTTAAGTCCTGAATATTCCTGTAAAATTTTAGGACAAACGGATTAGTGTATCCTGAGTTATAGACAGAACACTCAGGCCTGTCTTAGACATTAGTTTGTGCTACGTTTTCAAGTCAGCCTCTGACCGTGCTTTTTTCCGTTTTGATCCCGTATGATCTGGGTGTCAACTCATTCTTAATAAATTTATATCTTGTTTTTAGCTTCGAAATGGTATAAAGTGCGTCAAAATCCGAGTTCCGTAGCTCCTGTTATGACCAAAACAAGATCGATCGTCAGAACTGCCTTGAATCTGGACAGTTCTGACGGGTACTTTGACATTCAAATTTCGTTCTATTCTGAGTGGATTCAGGTCTTGGCCAAAACATCGAAGTTTTAGCCTTATGTCTCAGATTTCTAATTCCTTTGGAATTTCCTGATTTGGATTTGTGAGCTGGGAGTTATGGTCCAGGAAACATACCCTGTTCGTTACTCTAGAGTGCGAATTCCTGGAACTGTTTTCTGTACTTTCGACCTATTCCCGTTTAGATCCAGATTGAGGTGTCTTCATGAAAACTGTAACCCTTCCTCTTAGCTTCGTAACGGTACCTCATGTACCTTGATCTGATACTCGTAGCTTCTCTTAGGCTCAAAACAGTTTTGACGGCAAAATGGCTAGGCCGCCATTCCCGTTTCCGTATGCCGTTTCCGCACTCGTATGTGCCGATTTTGCCGTTTTGCTTGTTTTAGGCATATTAGTAGCTGTTTATGATATTATGTGACGCAATCTTCTCTTTCAGACGTTGGTGAGCTAGGTGAAGCCGGTGGGGCCTACTAGCTACTCCTTGCGGCACAAATTTCTAATTTTTGCTCTTTTGTTCGTTGAGTAAGTACTCAGGCCGCTCTTATGTGTTAGTTGCTTATGTGTTTCGATATGTATGAAAAGGGTGCCTAGGCGAGGGTGTACTTTATCACACTCGACCTAAACCCTAATTTACGCACATATTTGTACATGGCATATGTATATGAATCATTTTGGAACTAAACCCCTTGAGCATGTGGCTCGGGGTGACTTTTGAGTAAATTTTGTGAAGTTTGTGAGTTTAGGGCCCGATCTCATGACCCAGATGGACCATTCGAGTCGGTTAGGGCTTGGTCGAAGTCAGTCCAACCTGGTTTGAGGTCACCAAGTTTGTGAATCCGGTTCACCGATTATGTGGACCAAGTTTGTGACCCGAGCTTGTGAACCAAGCTCAATTTCGTTCGCTCGAGCAAGTTTGTGATGTGTCTAGCCAGAGAGGGTGATAAGGTGTACGGTGGGAGTACAAGTGAAGTTCTACGGACCATTATTTGTGGTCGACGGAGTGTCGGCAGGAGGTCACGCATGGCAAACGATCTGGCTTTGGAGCCACCTGTATCCTTATTATGTGATGTTACTTTTCTGCTTTTGCTTTACTCTTACTGTGTAACTGTTGTTACGTGAAATTTACGCTTTTGCCCCTGTTTACTTACTAAGCATATAGCTTACCCCTTTCCTTTTGTTTTCCTTAGCAGGGGCCGACGCTGGGACTTTTGGCACATACACTAGTATAGTTAAGTTTGCTTGTAATAGTTGGACAATTAGGATGTTTGTTTTTGTTGTGGTGGTTTGTATAAGGACCCTCCTTAGGGTCTACTCTTTGGTTTTGGTTATAATTATAAGGATGTAATAGGATGAGCAGGTACTTTTGAAGAATGTAATTAAAACACTTTTGGGGATTGTATATATTGTATATAGTGCTCTTTCGATTTATCTAGTTTTATTACTTTAAGTTTTGAGTCCTGGCGCGAGCTAGGCAGGCGGCCCGCCGATACCCTTGGGTTCGCCCTTGGGAGAAGTGGGGTCGTCACATAAATCCATGTGTTGTGCCAGTGATTCTCGTACCAAAGAAGGATGGCGCTTGGAGAATGTGCACCGACTGTAAAGCAGCCAATACTATTACGGTAAAATATCGTCACCCTATCCCTAGGTTTGATGAACTGCATGGTGCCATTATTTTTACCAAAATTGACTTGAAAAGTGGTTACCATCAAATAAGAATGAAATAAGGAGATGAGTGGAAAACCGCTTTCAAAACTAAACATGATCTATATGAGTGGTTAGTAATGGCTTTCGGTTTAGCTAATGCACCTAGTACCTTCATGCGCTTAATGAACCATGTTCTACGACCTTTCCTTGGAAAATTTGTTGTGGTTTATTTTGACGATATTTTGATCTATAGTAGAAGCTCAAAGGAACACCTTGTGTGAGAACCCGTAATTTTTCCATTTTTAGGTTTTATTCGGGTTAATGGCTTGTTTTCTGCATTTTTTTATTAGAAAAATTTTCTAGATAATTTTTATGAGTAAATATAGTTTTTAGATGATTTTTCTAGTATCGAATAGGTTTTGAGAAATTAAGAGCGTATACCGGACGTGGGACCCACTAGTGCAAAAAGTTCGGAAAAATTCGGCCAACTAGTTTAAGTTTTGGATACTGGATTTAATTTATCGGGTGTTAAGAGATAAGTAGAGGATGCTAAGTGGATTGGTATAAGAGAGACAAAAGTTAGGCAAGCATTAATGAAGGTGACAAGTGTCACCATGGGATTTGGTCTTAAGTAAGACCACTATTCACCTTTTGTCCAATTGACCAAATAAATCACAAAAATCACCAAAAATTCACCATTTTTCTCTTCATCTTGGCCGGCCGTCTCTCTCAAGAAGAAAGAAGGAAACTCTTCAAGTTCTTGATTCCATCTTGCTCCAAATCATCAAAACAACCACTTAATCTTACTTTTGTTCCATAGAAAACCTTTAGTGAGTGTTTGTGTGGGGTTTGGTGGAGTTGTTTGGAAAGCTAAGAGGACTTGTTGCTCTCTCTCTCTTGTTTCTAAGGTGAGTTATGAAGAACCACTCTCCTCCCTCTAATGATGCTTAATTTATGCTTAGTGGTGGTATAAGATGCAACTTTATGGATTATATTGTGATTTTTGGTTGAATTGATGAAGTTTTGTAATTATTGGGGATTTTTCTGTTTTAATATGAATATGATTGTGTGGCTATGTATGATGATTGGAAATGGTGTGTAAGGGACCTTGGAGGTGGAAAAAGTGGATAATTGCAAGCAATTTCTGTTTTGGAAGAAATTTTGGAAAGTTAGGGTTTATGAAATTATATTACATTCTGCCTGGTTTTGTAGTTCATAATTAGAGGCTGAATTGGCCTTGGATTAAAACATGAAAGTTGTAGGGAATGATATTTTAGAGATGCATACAAAATTTCAGGTCAATCGGAGTAGCGTAGCTTGAGAAACGTCGAAATTACCCTTGCTGTCCTGGTTTTACCCGAATTTGGGAATTGCTTCTGTAATTGGTTATTTTGGTTAGGAATGCTTCCGAATTGGTTGTTAAGGCCTTCTGATGAAATGTAGCCCTGTTTCTTAGATTTCATATGGCTTTGGAATTTTGGATTTGGACTTAGGTAGCCTGATTTATGATGTTTATACTAGAATGCGTTCTGTGAATCTATTTTTGCGGTTCTTGTGTAGTATCTTGCATTTGTGACCTTGTTACACTCGAAACTGGACAGAGTTGCCTTCTGGAACATTGTAGCCCTATCTCTTAGCTTCGAAACGGTGGGTCTTGTACCTTCATCCGATAATCGTAGTGCCATTGGCACCATTACCGTAAAATGAGGTCAAAAACTATTTTTTTCAGGGCTAAAGCTAATTCCATTTCCGGATTTTCTGGTTTTCCCCTAATGCTTGTATATGCTTATGGAACCCTAATTTGGGAATATTTGGCATTGGTTTATGACTCGTTATCGAGTCTCATTGTACTTGTTTGCATGTTTTAGGGCGTGACGGTGGTTCACGACGTTCTTTTGATGGAAGTGCATGAAACACCATTTGCAAGCTTGGTGAGTGTACTACTCACTTGTGTGTTACTATATGGCTTTGATACTTGAACTTGACGCGTTGAATGTTAATTGATTGAAGTGAGAGCATACTTTCTCACTCTCACTTATTGTTTATCATGTTATTGGAATGTTACATGAAATGTTACATGAAATGAAAGTACTTGACTTGGTGTCAATTGGACGAGTATCCAACGACTACAATTGTTCTCATTGAGCTCAACCCCATTGGTAGTTGATTGAATCGATCCGGCGAGGGCTTGGTCGTGCCAATTAATGATCCTTGGGAAAATGTTATATAGAATCTTGTAGTATGAGAGACTCTCGATTCCGGTATACTCGAGTAATACCACAGTGCAAGTGTTTGGAGTTCGGGCCCGGTAGGGGGATGTTAGGTGGAAGGAATGGAAGTAAAGTGAAGTCTACGGTTGGTTACTTGTAAACATTGACGGAGAGTCAATGAGATCCGATCAAGAATGCAAACGAGGAAAAGGGCTCTTGAGAGCCGCCTGTATCCTTTTATCACCACCATTAATGTGTGCCTTTGTCTACTTTTGATGTATTGAAATGAAAAGTTTGATGCTTATATGAACTTGGTTGCTTGAGCAGTATTATCTCACTGGGCAATTAGCTCACTCTATTCCTTTTGTTTTCCTTACAGGAAAATAAATACTTTTGGACTGCAATTGATATTTGGTTGCCGAATTGAGCTAGTTGGACATATCTTTTGTATAGCTCATTGATTGAAACCCTAAATGTACTTTTGGGACGTTTTCTCTTTTGATTTGGCAAACCGTGTATATATCCACTTTTGAATACTTTTGTATGCCACTTTGGCTTGTAAATGCTAAATTTCAAGATGTGAATGTTTGCTTGTTATTTGGTTGGGTTCTGACGGGTCGGTTATTATTCATGGCCGACTCCGGATTTCATTTTTTTTATTTTAGGTTATTTTGCAATTTTGACTTGTTTACGCGCGTTTATAAGTTCCGGAACGCGATAGATCGCTCTAAACCGCACCGTTAGTCCTGGCGAGAGCTGGGCAGGCAGTCCGCTAACCCCTTTGGTTCGCCTTAGGGGAAGGTGGGGCTGTCACAGGTGGTATCAGAGCCTAGGTTTGAATTAGTCTGGGTGTAATAGAAATGCTCGATTTGAGGGTTCTTTGTTTATGGCCTTTAAGCTTATTTATGGTTAATTGCTCTTTTGGTGTAGGATGGCCGGACAGGGTGAGCCTAGTGATAGTCCTCCGAGCGAGAGACCTCGTGGAGCGCTCCCCGTGATACCATACCAGATACGGCCAGGAGTGGCCATCGTGCGTTGGAGCCCTTCTAATCGTCTCCGACGGTGTGAGTGTCGACATAAGTATGCTTACCCTAACGCTCTAGTGTTTGCCGTGGCCGAGGAGCGTAAGGAGTTGGCCGGAGAGAATGCTAGACTTGAGGCCGAGGTGACCCAGCTGAGGGCGGCCAATGAGAGACAGGCCGAGCGCATTAAGGGGCTAGAGTATGATGTGCTTGAGGTAGAGGATAGGGCTGATGACCTCTGCACTCAGCTTAGGGAGACGCGTGAGCGCGAGTCCAAGAGAGCTCGAAAGGTTAAGGTTCGAGCTGCATCGATCTTGAACCTTTGCGCGGATGTGGTCTAGGGCGTGAGTGACGAGGACTCTTGTGCTGGGCCTGAGGCTGGGGTTGGATCCACTCCGTCCGGTGGGTCTACTAGCTCGTCATCGGGCTAGGTCACGACTCCTAGGGTTTGTTTTGGATAGTTTTGTTTCTGTACATAGGGCGGATAGGGAAAGAGCCTTAGCTAATCGTTTTGTACGTCTAGATTAGCTACGTGTATATTTCTTTTGATGAGGCCATTCCCTTGGGGATTGTCCATGTTTGTACTTGACTTGACTGCTTGTTGCTATGTGTGTTGTTTGCCTTGTTTGGAATGTATATATCTGCTTGGAAAAGTTTTGGGTTTTACTTACATGCATTATTCTTATATTGGTTTAGTACATTTGTCTAGACCAAGTAAAGTTCATGGAAGGCACACGTAGTGGACGAGGGCGTGGACTTGGTAATAGACAACCCACACCGGATAGGGGTACTGGGGAAACCTCTTCTGGACCTAACCCTGACCCCAATGTGCAAATCGCTCCCGCTATGCAGCAAATGACTAACCTGCTCGCACAAGTGGTGCAGCAACAAGGCCAGAACCCAAACCCTAACCCTGGAAACCCTGGCAACCATGTCGAGAGCGAAGACAGAGCTCTCGAACGATTCCAAAAGTTTGCTCCACCCAAGTTTATTGGGGGGCCCGATCCGGATGTTGCCGAGAGGTGGCTCGAAAAGATGGTCGATATTTTTGCAGCCTTGCACTACACCGATGAACGGCAGGTGACTTTTTCCGTTTTCCAGTTAGAAGGGGCGGCTCGTTCCTGGTGAAACGTAATACGGCAAAAATGGGAACGGGAACAAACGCCCAGGACTTGGGTGAATTTTATCAGGGAATTCAACGCGAAATTCTTCCCTCCTCTAGTTCAGGAGAGGAAGGAAGATGAGTTTATTCGACTCCGCCAAGGGGCTCAATCTGTGGCGAAATACGAGAGTCAATTCACCCGTCTGTCCAAATTTGCGCCTAAGTTGATTGTGACGGAGCAACGACGAATTAGGCGTTTTATCCAGGGCCTAAACGTGGAGATTCAGAAGGACCTCGCAGTGGCTCAAATCAATGCTTTTAGCGAGGCCGTTGAGAAGGCCCAACGGGTAGAGAGTGCCCGGGTACAAGTACGGAACTTCCAGGCGAAAAAGGGGGGTTTTCTTGGAAGCAGCTCGGGACAAGGGGATAAAGGTACCCCCTCCAAGTTCGGACGCGGAGCTGGAGGTGGACGACAGTCAGGTTCCGGCAGAGGGGCTCAGTCTAGGGGTGGCCCAGCCGGGAGAGGCCAAGGCGGAAACTTCCAAAAGGGTACAGGTTCGGCGTCCCGCGGACCTTGTGGGTACTGCGGAAAGTCAAACCATTCCGAAGATAATTGCTGGAAGAAGGGAGGCAAATGTCTGCGATGTGGAAGCGCAGACCACCAGCTTGGTACCTGCCCACTCTTAAAGCAAGACGGAAAGGGAACTCAGACCGCGCCAAAGACCAATACAGGACCGGATAAGGGGAATGAGACGAAACCTAAGGTGCCAGCTCGAGTATATTCATTAGAACCTCAACAGGTCCCAGACTCCTCAGAGGTCGTAGAAGGTATGATCCCTATTTTCCACCGTTTAGCCAAAGTTTTAATTGATCCTGGTGCCACTCATTCTTTCGTTAACTCTGATTTCATGTGTGGCATCGATATAAAACCTGCTAGTTTACCATACGACCTAGAAGTTAGTACACCTACGGGGAATCAACGGTTGGTTACTAGTATGGTTTATAGGGATTGTGAAGTGTGGGTAGGAGAGAAGAGATTGTTAGGGGATTTGATAAGCTTTGTCATTAAGGGGTATGATGTGATATTGGGTATGGACTGGCTAGCCAAGTATAATGCCCAACTGGATTGTAAAACAAAAGTGGTAGAATTCCGCATTCCTGGTGAGGCGACCTTAAGGTTGGATATAAGGGGTTGGTTAGCCTCATCTGCTTTGATTTCGGGCATTCGGGCTAGGAAACTGCTAAGTAGAGGGGCGCAAGGATTTTTGGCCTTTCTGATCAATACCCCTTCGGATAAGTTAAAGGTGGAGGACGTGCCCATAGTGAATGAATTTCCGGACGTGTTTCCTGATGAGCTAGTAGCTGTACCTCCGGAAAGAGAAATAGAATTCAAAATAGACTTGCTACCGGGGTCCTCACCTATCTCAAAAACCCCATATCGAATGGCTCCTGCATAGCTCAAGGAGCTAAAGATGCAATTACAGGACCTTCTGGAGCGGGGATTCATTCAAGAGAGTGGGTCTCCTTGGGGAGCTCCTGTGCTGTTTGTGAAGAAAAAAGACGGTGGTTTGAGGATGTGTATCGATTATCGGGGCCTGAATAATATCACGATGAAAAATAAGTTTCCATTGCCCCACATAGATGAGTTGTTTGACCAGTTGCAAGGAGCGGTGGTTTTCTCGAAATTAGATCTCCGCCAAGGGTATTACCAGTTATTAATCAGGAAGGAAGACATCCCGAAAACCGCCTTCAACTCGAGATATGGGCATTACGAGTTCGCAGTTATGCCCTTTGGATTAACCAATGCTCCTGCCGCCTTCATGGATCTAATGCATAGGGTTTTTAAGCCCTACCTGGATCGATTTGTAGTAGTCTTCATCGACGATATTCTAGTCTATTCCAAGACGCGTGAAGAGCATGAGCAACACTTGAGGGTTGTTTTACAAACCCTAAGAGACCATCAACTGTACGTCAAGTTCAGCAAGTGCGAATTTTGGCTGGAGAAAATTGCTTTTCTGGGACACGTAATTTCTCAAGAGGGTATTTCAGTTGACCCGGCGAAAGTAGAGGCTGTGACTAATTGGAAGAGGCCAGAAAATCCCACCGAGGTCCGCAGCTTTCTAGGGCTAGCTGGCTATTACCGGCGTTTTATCAAGGATTTTTCTAAACTAGCCGGTCCTTTAACCGACTTGACGAAGAAACATGGGCGATTCATTTGGAATGCCCGAAGTGAGACAAGTTTTCAAGAGTTAAAGAAAAGATTGACCATGGCTCCAGTTCTAGTTTTACCTAACGGAGGTGACGGGTTTGTTGTGTATACCGATGCGTCGCGGGATGGTCTAGGATGTGTGCTAATGCAGAACCGCAATGTGATATCTTTTGCCTTGAGAAAGTAAACCCCACGAGCAGAACTATCCAACCCATGATCTGGAGTTAGCCACAGTTGTTTTCGCTCTTAAAAAGTGGAGGCACTACCTATATGGGGTAACCTTCGAGGTTTACTCCGATCACAAAAGCCTGAGGTACCTCTTCTCACAGAAGGAAGTAAACATGAGGCAGCGACGGTGGATGGAATTTCTGGAGGATTACGACTGTACCATCAACTACCATCCAGGCAAGGCGAACGTAGTGGCCGATGCTTTGAGTCGCAAGGCACAAGTAGCCGGGTTAATGATTAACGAGTGGAATTTACTAGAGTCGGTTTGCGAGTGGAAACCCTACCTTGGGACTCATAAAGTGATTTTTGGTAACATTAAGGTAACCTCCACTCTCTTGGAAAGGATTAAAGAAGTTCAACAGGAAGATTTGATGGTGCAGAAATGGGGAGAGAAAGTGGGAAAAGGAGAAACGACTGACTTCAATTTCGGTCCTGAAGGTATTTTAAAATACCGGAACCGAATAGTGGTGCCGAAGGAGGAATCGTTGAAAACGGAGATTCTAGAGGAAGCCCATCGGTCCAAGTATACAATCCATCGGGACTTGAAAGGAACCTATTGGTGGGATAATATGAAGAAGGAAATCGCTCTGTACGTGCAGAAATGTCTCATTTGCCAAAAAGTAAAGGCAGAGTATCAAAAACCATCGGGCTTGTTACAACCCCTTGAGATACCCGAGTGGAAGTGGGAAAACATCACCACGGACTTCGTCTCAGGTTTGCCGCGAACGCGGCGAGGACACGATGTCGTTTGGGTAATCGTCGATCGATTAACCAAGTCGGCCCATTTCCTTTCGGTAAACATGAAGTATTCCATGGACAAGTTGGCCCAGCTGTACATGGACGAGATCGTAAGGCTACACGGCGTTCCAGTCAGTATCGTCTCTGATCGAGATCCACGGTTCGTATCTCGGTTTTGGCAAAAGTTCCAAGAAACCCTGGGAACGAAACTCAACTTGAGCACGACCTATCACCCTCAGACGGATGGACAATCGGAGCGAACAATCCAAACTCTCGAGGACATGCTACGGACTTGCATTCTGGATTTGGGAGGCAACTGGGGTCAACACATGACCTTAGTAGAGTTTGCATACAACAATAGCTACCATTCGTCGATTCAAATGGCTCCATATGAAGCATTATATGGACGAAAATGCCGGTCACCAATTTACTGGGACGAAGTTGGCGAGAAAAAGGCGCTAGATCCAGCAACTATTCCATGGATGGAAGAGGCTCGAGAAAAGGTGCAGTTGATACGACAACGACTCCAAACTGCTCAAAGCCGACAAAAGAGTTACGCCGACAACCGAAGAAAAGATTTGGAGTTCGAAGTTGGAGACCGTGTTTTCCTCAAGGTTACACCGTTACGGAGTGTCACGGCGGGTAGAGGAAAGAAATTGCAACCGAGGTTCGTCGGACTTTACAAGATCCTGCAGAGGATAGGTGCGGTGGCATATAGACTATAGTTGCCGTCAAGTCTCTCTAGAATTCACGACGTCTTCCACGTCTCGATTCTAAAGAAGTACTATCCCGACCCATCCCATGTATTACAACTAGAGGAGATCGACGTAGACGAATTGCTTGCTTACGAAGAGAAACCTGTCCAAGTGCTTGACCGGAAAGTCAAAGAGCTCAGAAACAAGCAGATTCCGTTAGTGAAGATACTATGGAGAAACCATGGGATAGAGGAAGCTACCTGGGAAGTGGAAGAAGAAATGCGAAAGAAATACCCTAACCTTTTCGTGAGTTGAGGTGAGAAATTTCGAGGGCGAAATTCTTTTAAGGGAGAGAGAGTGTGAGAACCCGTAATTTTTCCCATTTTCTAGGTTTTATTATCTTTCATGGCTTGTTTTCTGCATTTTCGTGATTAGGAAAAATTCTAGATACTTTTAAGGAGCAGATATAGTTTTTAGATGATTTTTCTAGTATCGAATAGGTTTTGAGAAATTAAGAGCGTATACCGGACGTGGGACCCACTAGTGCGAAAAGTTCGGAAAAATTCGGCCAACTAGGTTAAGTTTTGGATACTGAAATTAATTTACCGGGTGTTAAGAGATAAATAGAGGTTACAATTTGGATTGGTGTGAGAGGAAACAAAGTGATAGACTTGCATTAAATAAGTGACAAGTGTCACCATTTGGTTGGATGGACTTGTAAGACCACTATTCATTTTCTTACCAATTGACCAAATAAATAAAAAAACTACCAAAAATTCACCATTTTCTCCTTCATCTTGGCCGACCCCCTCAAGCAACAAAAGAAAGAAAACTCTTCAAGTTTTTGGCTTCAATCTTGCTCCAATCTACCAAATCAACCATTGAATCTAGTTTTTGCTCCATAAAAACACTTAAGAGAGTGATAGTGAGTTGTTTTGTGGAGTTGCTTGGAAAGCTAAGAGGACTAGTTACTCTCTTTCTTGTCTTGTTAAGGTAAGTTGAGAAGGACCCCTCTCCTTCCTTTAATGATGTTTAATCCATGATTAGTGGTAGTATAAGATGCAATTTTATGGTTTATATCTTGATTTTTGGTTGAATTGGTGAACTTTTGTAATTAGTGGGGATTTTTCTGTTTTCATATGAATATGATTATGTGGTTATGTATGATGATTGGAAATGGTATTTAAGGAAGCTAGAAGGTGGAAAAAGTGGTAAATTGCAAGCAATTTCTGTTTTGGAAGAAAACTGGAAATTAGGGTTCTTGGAAATTACATTCTGCCCGGTTTTGTAGCTCATAGTTAGAGGATGAATTGGCCTTCGGTTAAAACATAAAAGTTGTAGGGAATGATATTTTAGAGGTTCCTAAAAAATTTCAGGTCAATCGGAGTAGCGTAGATTGAGAAAAGATGGAATTACCCTTGCTGCCCTGGTTTTACCCGAATTTGTGAATTGCTTCTGTAATTGGTTATTTTGGTCAGTAATGCTTCCGAATTGGTTGTTGAGGTCTTCTGATGAAATGTAGCCTTGTTTCTTAGCTTTCAGATGGCTTTGTAATTTATGGATTTGGACTTAGGTAGGCTGATTTATGATTGCACCAGAATGCGTTCTGTGAATCTGTTTTTGCGGTTCTGGTGTAGTAGATTGCATTTTTGACCTGGTTACACTCGAAACAAGGTTGAGTGACCTTCTTCAATATTGTAGCCCTATCTCTTAGCTTCGAAATAGTGGGTCTTGGACCTTCATCCGATAATCGTAGTGCCTTTGGTGCCATTACCGCAAAATGACGTCAAAAACTATTTTTTTCAGGGTTAAAGCTAGTTCCATTTCCGAATTTTCTGGTTTCCTCTATTGCTTGTGTGTGCATATGGAACCCTATTTTGGGAATATTTGGCATTGGTTTATGACTCGTTATCGAGTCTCATTGTACTTGTTTGCGTGTTTTAGGGCGTGACGGTGGTTCACGACGTTCCTTTGACGGAAGTGCATGAAATATCACTTTCGAGCTTGGTGAGTGTACTACTCACTTGTGTGTTACTATATGGCTTTGATACTTGAACTTGATGAGTTACAATTTTATTGTACCATTGATATTGATTGAAGTGAGGGTGTACTTTATCAGTCTCACTTATTTATCATGTTATTGGAATTTCTCATGTTATTGGAATGTTACATGAAATGAAAGTACATGACTTGGTGTCGTTTGGACGACTATCCAACGACCTTGATTGTTCTCATTGAGCTCAACCCCATTGGTAGTTGATTGAATCGAGCCGGCGAGGGCTTGGTCGTGACAATTAATGAGCCTTGGGGAAATGTTATATGGAATCTTGTAGTATGAGAGACTCTCGATTCCGGTATACTCGAGTAATACCACAGTGCAAGTGTTTGGAGTTCGGGCCCGGTAAGGGTATGTTGGGTGGAAGGAATGGAAGTAAAGTGGAGTCTACGGTTGGTTACTCTTAAACATTGACGGAGGGTCAATGAGCTTGGATCAAGAATGCAAACGAGGAAAAGGGCTCTTGAGAGCCGCCCGTATCCTTTTATCACCACCATTAATGTGTGCCTTTGTTTACTTGTGATGTATTGAAATGAAAAGCTTGATGCTTATATGAACTTGGTTGCTTGAGTAGTATTATCTCACTGGGCAATTGGCTCACTCTATTCCTTTTGTTTTCCTTACAGGAAAATAAATACTTTTGGACTGCAATTGATAATTGGTTGCCGAAATGAGCTAGTTGGACATACCTTTTGTATAGCTCATTTATTGAAACCCTAAATGTACTTTTGGGACCGTTTCTCTTTTGATTTGGCAAACCAAACATGTATCCACTTTTGAATACTTTTGTATGCCACTTTGGCTTGTAAATGCTAAGTTTCAAGATGTGAATGTTTGCTTGATATTTGGTTGGGTTCTGACGGGTCGGTTACTATTCATGGCCGACTCCGGATTTCATTTTTTTATTTTTTTTATTTTGACATTTTGACTTGTTTACGCGCGTTTGTAAGTTCCGGAACGTAATAGATCGCTCTAAACTGCACCGTTAGTCCTGGCGAGAGCTGGGCAGGCAGTCCGCTAACCCCTTTGGTTCGCCTTAGGGGAAGGTGGGGCTGTCACTTATTCAATGTCTATAAATTCTAGGAAATGGGCAAATGTGACTGAAAATTCTGCCCTGCACAAGTAAACATAGGAATGTTGTACTAGCTTATGGCTCAATTTGGACCAACTTATGAACTAAATCTCTTTGAGGTGTCTTCTAAAGATTATTAGTATTTGAAGTCTAGTTTTTAACAAGCCATGTTGTGTGAATTTTTTATATTGATGACTCAAGTTATGATTTTTCTAAAGAAAGAGCATAAGTTAGGGTTTTGTGCAAACTAGGGTTTTGGTGTGTGTTTTTGTGTGCATTTTGGTAGTGTGATTGTGAGGACTTGTAAAATCTCTCATATTTTCTAAAAATTCCCTTTTATTTGGAATCCATTATTTTACAATAGCTTTACTACTCATTCACTTCCTCAATAGTTACAATTAATCATAGAACCAAGGGTTTTCCCTTTTCTTTCATCGTTAAGGTAAACTAAGGTTTTTTTACGTCTTTTGGTAGTGTAATTACTCGGTACGGAGTGTGTACTAAATTTGGTAGTTAAGAGTGAGTTTTAGATAAGAGAAAGTATGTGATTAGAAGTGACAATAATAAGTTAGTGAATCATAAGATAAAACCCTAGTACACGCGATTTAAGGAAAATCGATTTGAACCGACGGGTACCGTTCGCTACCGATGGAATACACCACTTGACCACCACTTTATTACCTTAATCTCCTTGTTTAGTTGAGCTAATTAGCTCTTAATTAACCCTTAAGTTAGCCACCATTATTGACTAAGGAAAAGAGAGATATTTTGGTGGAAATATTTGCGATTAAGCCATTTGTCAAGAATCCAACCAAGGTCTTGACCAACACATTTTCCTTTCTTCTTGTCTTTCTTCTTGGCTCATTTTTCTTCATTTTCCTTCATCTTGGTCGTGACTTATGAGAGGAAAAAGAAAAGAGTGAAAACCATTTCATTCCATCTTGATTTCTAGCTTAGGTGAATGAAAACCAAAAATCTAAACTGATTAACCTCTAAATTGGGAGCTTAGGAAGCTTGGTGCGTGAGAACCCGTAATTTTTTTCCAGTTTTAGGTTTTATTCGGGTTAATGGCTTGTTTTCTGCATTTTCTTTATTAGAAAAATTTTCTAGATAATTTTTATGAGCAAAATATAGTTTTTAAATCATTTTCTAGTATAAGTTAGTTCATGTGAAATTAAGAGTGTATATCGAACGTGGGACCCACTAGTGCGAAAAGTTCGAAAAAATTCGGCCAACTAGGTTAAGTTTTGGATACTGAAATTAATTTACCGGGTGTTAAGAGACAAGTAGAGGATGCTAAGTGGATTGGTATAAGAGAAACAAAAGTTATGCAAGCAATTAATGATGGTGACAAGTGTCACCATAGGGTTGGTAGAAACTTTTGACTACTATTCCATGTCTTACCAATTGACTAAATAAGCTAAAAATTTACCAAAAATTCCTCCATTTCCAAGCTCTAGTGGCCGGCCCTCTCTCTCAAGAAAGGAAGAAAGAAAGCTCTCCAAGTTTGCTCCAATCTTGCTCCAATCTACCAAATCAACCATTTACTCTTGTTTTTGTTCCATAGAAACCCTTAAGGGAGTGTTTGTGAGTTGTTTTGTGGAGTTATTTGGAAAGCTAAGAGGACTAGTTGCCCTCTTTCTTGTCTTGCTAAGGTAAGTTGAGAAGGACCCCTCTCCTCCCTCTAATGATGCTTAAATCATGATTAGTGGTAGTATAAGATGCAATTTTATGGTTTATATCTTGATTTTTGGTTGAATTGGTGAAGTTTTGTAATTATTGGGGATTTTTCTGTTTTCATATGAATATGATTATGTGGTTATGTATGATGATTGGAAATGGTATTTAAGGAAGCTAGAAGGTGGAAAAAGTGGTTAATTGCAAGCAATTTCTGTTTTGGAAGAAAATTGAAAAGTTAGGGTTTTAATGTTCTACATTCTGCCCGGTTTTGTAGCTCATAGTTAGAGGACGAATTGGCCTTGGCTTAAAACATGAAAGTTGTATTTAATGATATTTTAGAGATGCCTACAAAATTTCAGGTCAATCGGAGTAGCGTAGCTTGAGAAAATATGGAATTACCCTTGCCGCCCTGGTTTTACCCGAATTTGGGAATTGCTTCTGTAATTGGTTATTTTGGTCAGGAATGCTTCCGAATTGGTTGTTGAGGTCTTCTGATGAAATGTAACCCTGTTTCTTAGCTTTCAGATGGCTTTGGAATTTCTGGATTTGGACTTAGGTAGGCTGATTTATGATATTTTCACTACAATGCGTTCTGTGAATCTGTTTTTGCGGTTCTGGTGTAGTAGATTGCATTTTTTACCTGGTTACACTCGAAACTGGGTTAAGTGACCTTCTGTAATATTGTAACCCTATCTCTTAGCTTCGAAACGGTGGATCTTTCACCTTCATCCGATAATCGTAGTGCCTTTGGTGCCATTACCGCAAAATGATGTCAAAAACTATTTTTTTAGGGTTAAAGCTAGTTCCATTTCCGGATTTTTCTGGTTTCCTCTATTGCTTGTGTGTGCTTATGGAACCCTATTTTGGGAATATTTGGCATTGGTTTATGACTCGTTATCGAGTCTCATTGTACTTTTTTGCGTGTTTTAGGGCGTGACGGTGGTTCACGACGTTCCTTTGACGGAAGTGCATGAAATATCACTTTCGAGCTTGGTGAGTGTACTACTCACTTGTGTGTTACTACATGGCTTTGATACTTGAACTTGATCAGTTAAATGTTATTGCACCATTGATATTGATTGAAGTGAGGGTGTACTTTATCACTCTCACTTATTTCTCATGTTATTGGAATGTTACATGAAATAAAAGTACATGACTTGGTGTCGTTTGGACGAGTATCCAACGACCATGATTGTTATCATTGAGGTAGTTGATTGAATCTAGCCGGCGAGGGCTTGGTCGTGACAATTAATGAGCCTTGGGGAAAGTTATATGGAATCTTGTAGTATGAGAGACTCTCGATTCCGGTATACTCGAGTAATACCACATTGCAAGTGTTTGGAGTTCGGGCCCGGTAGGGGTATGTTGGGTGGATGGAATGGAAGTGAAGTGGAGTCTACGGTTGGTTACTTTTAAACATTGACGGAGAGTCAATGAGGTTCGATCAAGAATGCAAACGAGGAAAAGGGCTCTTGAGAGCCGCCCGTATCCTTTTATCTCCACCATTAATGTGTGCCTTTGCTTATTTTTTATGAATTGAAATGAAAAGCTTTATGCTTATGTGAACTTTGCTGATTGAGTGGTATTATCTCACTGGGCAATTAGCTCACCCTATTCCTTTTGTTTTCCTTACAGGAAAATAAATACTTTTGGACTGCAATTGATAGTTGGTTGCCGAATTGAGCTAGTTGGACATATCTTTTGTATAGCTCATTTATTGAAACCCTAAATCTACTTTTGGGACCGTTTCTCTTTTGATTTGGCAAACCGTACTTGTATCCACTTTTGAATACTTTTGTATGCCACTTTGGATTGTATCTGCTAAATTTCAACATGTAAATATTTGCTTGATGTTTGGTTGGGTTTCGACGGGTCGGTTACTATTCATGGCCGACTCCGATTTTATTTTTTTTTATTGACATTTTGACTTGTTTACGCGCGTTTGTAAGTTTCGGAACGTATTAGCTCGCTCTATGCCGAACTGTTAGTCCTGGCGAGAGCTGGGCAGGCAGTCCGCTAACCCCTTTGGTTCGCCTTAGGGGAAGGTGGGGCTATCACATGGTGTGCTAAAGTTTTTAAAGGGAAACGTGAAGGATTTCTCTTGCAAGCATCTTAGAGAGGTATTATGGTTGTCTTCCTTTATCTCTTCCTTACTCTTGCTTATGTTTGTATAACAACTCATACTTGTGGCAAATGATAGTTCTTTTGGTAGTTTTGATGGAAATGGTGGATTTTGAGTTAGGGTTTGAGTTGTTCAGTTGTATTCCTTATTGTTTAGAGAGCATATGATGTCTATAATCTTGGATAGGGAGTTGGTATAGTGGTGTAAGATATAAATGAGCATTTTCTACTTTGGTTTCATCAAATTCCAATTTTAAGGATTGAAACTGCCCTATTCTGACCAGCATCATTTGTCTGTGTTAGAGGCCGAATTAGGCTTAGGTTAAAACATGAAATTTGTAGGAAATATTTTTATATAGCTGCCTAAAAATTTTCAGCTCGATCGGAGCACTGTCGAATGTGAAATGACTGAAATACCCCTGACTGCCAAAAGCCTCATTTCGTGGACAGTTTTGAGATTTCACAAGTTTGGCTTCAATTTTCACCTTGATCCGTACCAAATCAGCCTTTGGCCAAAACACCAAAATTTTAACCCTATGTTTTAGCTTTCCAACGCATCTGAAAACGCCTCAATCGGAATTGTGTAGCTTGAGTTATTGCCGTTTGAATTCAGTACTGACAACCAGACTGACCATGAACTTCTGGTTCTGTAATTTGCAAATTCGACCTAGATCAACTGTGAACTGGGTTAAGTTGTCTTCGTCAGCTTTGAAATAATGGTCAACTTGCTGTTTGGAATCTCACTGGGTTTTTAGCTCATTCCAAGCCATTTGTTTTCCTTACAGGGGGTACGAGCGAGGCGTGAGACTTGTACAGACTAGCGTAGACTAGTTGTTTTGAATTTTGTAATTATACTCGCACTAGTCGCTCGATTAGGGTTGAATGTATGCAGAACTCCAATCTTTTGGTGTATTTGGGGTTGTATGGATGTTTGAGATAGAAATGAATGTAATGGTACTTTCCAAACTTGGTAACTGTTATTTCCGTTATTCTTGAGATTGTACCCTGTTTGAGTTGGAGTGAGTGAGTGAGTCCTAGCGAGAGTTGGGCAGGCGGTCCGCTAAGCCCTGGGGTGCGCCTTAGAGGGAGATGGGGTCGTCACAGATGGTATCAGAGCTGCTTCGCGTGGTCTCTGCGTGGAGTGAGCTTGGGCCAAGTGGTGATATGGTCCCGATTATGTGAATAAGTGTAAAGGACTAAGTGCTCTTCTTGGACGTAGGCTATGAATCGTGCCTGTTATAAGTGGAATCCCTTATCATGGAGAAATATGTACGTCACGTAGGAATCTCTAGTAGGGGTGATTTACTCTTGGGACCGGCCGGCTCGAGATGTGAATTATCTTATTATGGATTATTGTACTTGAGAACCAAATAGTGGAGAGCACTAGAATAAGGGTTTGTATCTTGATTGCATTTGAGGTAAGTTTGTAGTAGCACTATAAGTGAGAAAAAGCCACTTGAAAATTGGAGAAAAATCCTGTAGCATCAAGTTTTATGCGAGCAAATGTTAGAATTTCGAGAACGAAATTCTTTTAAGGGGGAGAGAGTGTGAGACCTCAAAATTTTACTTTTCTTTATAACCCTTATGTGAACTCACTTACCTTTGATTCTTGCTTGCTTTAATGGTTGAATTTGAGTCAAGGGAATGAATTTTGTTAAGAAAAGTTTCATAATCTCAAGTTGTTAGAAAATCTGGAAATTTTCACAGGAGGCTCTGCGCAGCTTTGGTAATTGGCTATAACGTTGTATAGGAAAGTCAAAATTGAGTTTCGTTTGTTGCATTTGAAACTAGACTCAGAGGGATTCCTACGGTGTAAAATTCAGAGTTTGATTCAATGTCTATAAATTCTAGGAAATTGGTAAAGTTGACTGAAAATTCTGCCCTGCACAAGTAAACATAGGAATGTTTAAGTGAGATTGTGGATATATTGAAGATATTAGTGAGATTGGGGACCCTTACTATTCACGCGTACGGACTTGGTTGTACTTCATCAAGTTTTGAGCAATACCTCGGGTTAATGTCCCATAGGATATGTGACTTGCTCTGATACCATCTGTGACGACCCCACCTCTCCCTAGGGCGTACCCTAGGATTTAGTGAGTCGCCTGCCCAACTCTCGCCAGGACTCAATCACACTTAACTCGAGAAAAGAACTTACAACCACAGAAAGGAAATAAAACAATGATTTCAAACTTAGCATATACATTAATATTCAAATCCAACTACAAGTCTCATACATGCCCAAATACATTAAAATGTTTACAATCCAAGTACAATCAACCCCTAGCCGGGTGTTAGCGCGAGAACAATTGCAAAATTCAAAAAATTAGACTACACTAGTTTGTACAAGTCTCACGCCTCGCTCGTACCCCTGTAAGGAAAAAAAATGGCGTGGAATGAGCTAAAAGCCCAGTGAGGTTTCAAATAGCAAGTTGACCATTATTTAAAAGGACAAGTATCAACGTAGCAAAATAGTGAGCATAACAAATTCATAAAAGTGAGCAATAACACTTCAAGTAGCAAATCTCAAAATGGGCGAGTGTAAAAGTTTTTCAAAAGAAACAATAACCTTCCCAAACATTCATACAATCCCAAATATAACAAAAGTTGTGAATTCCAGATACATTCAACCCTAACCGAGCACTAGCGCGAGTACAATCGTAAAATTTCAAAAATTAGACTATGCTAACCTGTACCAGTCTCACACCTCGTTCGTACCCCCTGTAAGGAAAACAAATGGTTTGGAATGAGCTAAAAGCCCAGTGAAGTTCCAAAGAGCAAGTTGACCATTATTCAAAAGTACAAGGATCAACGTAGCAAAATAGCGAGCATAACAAGTTCATAAAAGTGAGCAATAACACTCCAAGTAGTAAATCTCAAAATGAGCGAGTGTAAAGTTTTTCAATAGAAACAATAATCCGATAAGTAATAATCATGTCAGAGTATAAGGATACGGATGGCTCTCAAGAGCCAAGTTCCCATTGCTTCACCAGAGCTTGATCAAGTAGTAGTTGACACTCCGTCAACTTTCAAGTAAAGTAATCAGTCCAGTAGAGCACCACTTAGCTACAATCTCCGTCCACCATTCAAACCCCCTATTGGGCCCAAAATCCTCAATAAACACTGGTGGTAATACTCGAGTATACCGATTAGTCGAGGAGATAACACTCCAATCGACAACACTAGATACCAATGGTTCGTTATCTAATCGACCAAGCCCTTGCCGGCTCGACTCGATTAACTAGCCAGTGGGGTTTGGATTCCCAAGAATTTGAGGAGATAACATCTCCAATTGACTAAATCAAGATAAAAGTATGGAGATGGGAATGAGAGGCACCTCCCACTCGAATTGAGTGTGGTACATGCTGCCGCTCCAGCACTTACAAATCAAGCACAAGTATATCAAGTCAATTGCACCAATAAACACATACATATCATATTAGGGCAAGTGCAATAAAGTACACCCTTGCTCGACCATACCAATCAAATATCATTCGATCACATTAGTCAAGTATTGAAAACAAGCGTCAAGTTCAATCAGGTATTTGGAAGCACTCACCAAAGATCTAGTGATTTTCAAAATCATGTTCAGGTTTAACTCCTTGGTTGGAGTCCAAATCAGGCTTAGGTCAAAACATGAAAGTTGTAGCAAATGGTGTTTTATAGCTTCCTGTAAAATTTAATCTCAATTGGAGTACTGTAGGATGTGAAATGACCAAAATACCCCTGACTGCCAAATGTACGTTTCAGCAGGCAGTTTTGAGATTTCACAGGTTTGGCTTCATTTTTCATTTTGATCCGTATCAAATCAGCCTTTGGCCAAAGCATGAAAGTTTTAACCCTATGTTTCAGCTTTCCAACGCATCTGAAAATGCCTCAATCAGAATTTTGTAGTTTGAGTTATTGCCATTTAAATCCAGTGCTTATAACCAGACTGATAATGAACTTCTGGTTCTGTAATTTGCAAATTCCACTTAGATCAACTATGAACTGGGTTAAGTTGTCTTCATGAAAGTTGTAACCCTTTGTCCTAGCTTCGGAACGGTATAAGGTGTACCCCAATCCAATAAACGTAGCTCCAATTGTGACCAAAATACTATAAGATGTCAAATCTGCTGTTTAGCTTTTTGTCTACAAAACTGATTTCCGATTGTATTATTAGACTTGTATTGTAATTGGATGATTTTGGAGCCTAATAGAAGGGCTATGTTAGTAACATTACTTGTGTGTGATTTTAGGGCTGAATTGAGAAAAATAATGAAATCATAAATGACTGGAAAATAGGTAAACCCAAAGGGCGTGCTGCCCAAATTTTCACTTGAGGGCTAGGTAGAGATACTCGCGACGAATCTAACTCGAATTGTCTAGGTTATTCGAGTCCCTTTTTGTGGAGGTATATAAGTTAGAGTTCGGCCGAAACTTGTACCCTTGGAAAAATGAAATTTACGACTAAAATGAAAGTTAGAGTTCGGCCGAAATACGTTTTCCTCGTTTCTTCGACTCAAATAGTATTTCAAAGTATACTTGTTTCAAAGTTTTACAGTTTGAAAAGCGAGCAAGATTTTTACAAATATTCTCTAAATGAGTTTCAATTACTTGATTCTTGTTAAACGAAACATTTAAGTTTCGAACCTTAGTTGATTTTCAAAGCTCGTCAACGATGTTTTATCGCAGATTTGGACTCCCAACAAGGAGTAATACCTGACCGTGACCCATAAAGGCACTACATCTTTGGTGAGTACTTTCGAATACCTGATTGAACTTGACATTTGTGTTTAATACTTGACCAATGTGATTACATGATATATGAGTGGATTGATAGGGCAAGAGTGTACTTTATCGCACTTGCCCTAATGTGATATGTTTTTGTTCAATGATTTCAATTGAATTGATATACATGCGTATGAGTTGTATCTTGTCTGGAATTCCAGAAATCATATGGCTAGTTGGTCGAGTCGAGCCGGCAAGGGTTTGGTTGATTCACTAACGAACCTTGGGTCATTAGTTTTGTCGAGTGGAGTGCTATCTCCTCGACTAATCGGTATACTCGAATATTACCACCAGTGTTTATTGAGGATTTTGGGCCCAGTAGGGGGTTTGGTTGGTGGACGGAGATTATAGCTAAGTGGTGCTCTACTGGACTGGTTCTTTTACTTGGAAGTTGACGGAGTGTCAACTACTACTTGATCAACCTCTGGTGAAGCAATGGGAACTTGGCTCTTGAGAGCCATCCGTATCCTTATATTTTGACATGATCGTTATTCATTGGGTTATTGTTTCTTTTGAAAAACTTCTACACTCGCCCATTTTGAGATTTGCTACTTGAAGTCTTGTTGCTCACTTTTATGAACTTGTTATGCTTGCTATTTTGCTACGTAGATACTTGTCCTTTTAAATAATAGTCAACTTGCTATTTGGAACCTCACTGGGCTTTTACCTCATTCCACGCCATTTGTTTTCCTTACAGGGGTACGAGCGAGGCGTGAGACTTGTACAAACTAGTGTGGTCTAGTTTTTTAAATTTTGCAATTGTTCTCACACTAGCACCTGACTAGGGGTTGATTGTACTTGGATTGTAAACATTTTAATGTATTTGGGCATGTATGAGACTTGTAGTTGGATTTGAGTACTAATGTATATGCTAAGTTTGAAATCATTGTTTTATTTCCTTTATATGGTTGTAAGTTCTTTTCTCGAGTTAAGCGTGATTGAGTCCTGGCGAGAGTTGGGCAGACGACTCACTAAACCCTAGGGTATGCCCTAGGGAGAGGTGGGGTCGTCACAGATTTAAATGTGCTCTGTTATTTTCACTTTATGATTTGGAAATATTTTTACCGAACTTTATAGCTATTTTATTTTGTTTATGCCTCTATAGTCTATTTTTGTTTTTTTTTTTTTTCAAAACAGGCATGGAGGGTAGTACGTGTCTAGAAATTTAATTGTAGTCATGAGAGGAGATGTACTTTGGAGATTATTTGCCAATGCATAGTATTTTATTTCACTATTTAGCAAGAGTAGTAACCAAGTTCCATAGTTGCGAATTTTCCTTTTAATCAAGTTCCTAAATTTATATCACTTTGCACAATTTGACGCCTTCATTGAACTTCCTTAGCATATCAACTTAGCTATTACGTCGGTGAGATTTTCTCTCTAGGTAAGTTTGTGGCAGTACAATGAGTAAGAGAAAGCCACTTAGGAATTGGAGAAAAATCCTGTAGCATCAAGTTTTGTGTGAGCAAAGGTTAGAATTTCGAGGACGAAATTCTTTTAAGGGGGAGAGAGTGTGAGACCCCGAAATTTTACTTTTCTTTATCCCCTTTATGTGAACTCACTTACCTTTGATTATTGGTTGCTTTAATGGTTGAATTGGAGTCAAGGGAGTGAATTTTGTTAAGAAAAGTTTCATAATCACAAGTTGTTAGAAAATCTAGAATTTTCGCAGGAGGCTCTGCACAGCTTTGGGAAATTGGCTATAACTTCGTATAAGAAAGTCGGAATTGAGTTTCGTTTGTTGCGTTTGAAACTAAACTTAAAGGGTTTCCTACGTTGTAAAATTCAGAATTTTATTCAATGTCTATAAATTCTAGGAAATTGGCAAAGTTTGCTGAACATTCTGCCCTGCACAAGTAAACATAGGAATGTTGTAGTAGCTTATGGCTCAATTTGGACCAACTTATGAACTAAATCTCTTTGAGGTGTCTTCTAAAGATTATTAGCATTTGAAATCTAGTTTTTAACAAGCCAAGTTGTAAGAATGCTCGCTCTTTTAGTTTCGGTAAGGAAGCGATTAAAACTTTAAAATTCCCATTTGAGTCGGAAAGACGAGGAAAACGTATTTCTATTTTTTCAAGGGTACGAGTTTCAGCCAAATTCTAGTTTACATACCTCCATGAAAGAGGACTTGAATGACCTAGACAATTCAAGCTCAATTCAGCCCCAACTCTTCGCTCAAACTACAAGTGCACATGTCTAGTTCTCGAATGAAAATTTGGGCAGCACGCCCTTTGTATTTACCTATTTTCTAGCCATTTATGGCTTCATTATTTTCTCAGATCATCCCCAAAATCACACACAAGTAATATTACCATCATAACCCTTCTATTAGGCTCCAAAATCATCCAATTATAACACAAGTCTAATAATACAACCGGAAATCAGTTTTGAAGACAGAAGGCTAAACAGCAGATTTGATATCTTATAGCATTTTGGTCACAACTGGAGCTACGTTTATCGGATTGGGCTAAATTTTATACCGTTCGGAAGCTAAGACAAAGGGTTACAACTTTCATGAAGACAAGTCAACCCAGTTCACATTTGATCTAGGACGAATTTACAGATTACAGAACCAGAATTTCAATGTCAGTCTGGTTGTCAGCACTGGATTTGAATGACAATAACTCAAACTACAAAATTCCGATTGAGGCATTTTCAAATGCGTTGGAAAGGTGAAACATTGGGATAAAATTTTCATGTTTTGACCAAATGCTGATTTGGTACGGATCAAAGTGAAAAATGAAGCCAAAAATGTGACATCACAAAACTGCCCGCGAAAAAGAACATTTGGCAGTCAGGGGTATTTCGGTCATTTCAAATGCTATAGTACTCCGATTGAGGTAAAATGTTACAGGCAGCTATATAACATCATTTCCTACAACTTTCATGTTTTGATCTAAGTCTAATTCGACCTCTAACATGGGCGAATGAAGCTGGTCAGAAGCAGGGCAGTTCACTCCAAATCATATAGGAAACTTTTTTGGAATTTGTTACCTTACAATAACCTTACTACTCATTCACTCCCTCAATAGTTACAATTAACCATAGAACCAAGGGTTTTCCCTTTACTTCCATCGTTAAGGTAAACTAGGATTTTTACGTCTTTTGGTAGTGTGATTATTCGGTATGGAGTGTGTATTAAATTTAGTGATTAAGGGTGAGTTTAGATGATATTAAGTGTGTGATTAGAAGTGAGAATAATAAGTTAGTGAATTATAAGATAAAACCCTTGTACACGCGATTTAAGGAAAATCGGTTTGAACCGACGGGTACCGTTCGTTACCGATGGAATACACCACTTGATGTGACGCCCCCACTTCCCCCAAGGGCGAACCCAAGGGTATCCGCGGGACGCCTGCCCAACTCTCGCCAGGACTCGAGACAAATCCAATTCAAAGCTAATCTAATACTAACAATGAAAGTCAAAATAAAGGTACGAAGTCATTTCCATATATAAATATCCAGTCTTACATCACAATTTCAAATTTACAATCACTTTTCCCAAAATATACAACATTCAAAAGTGTCTAGTCGATTACAATTAAAATACTAATACAAAAGTGCCTCAAGTCGGCATTTGCTTAACTCCTTTCAATCGGGTTCATGTTAAGGAAAACAAACTAATAGGATGAACCAATACTCAGTGAGGCCAAGAAACTCACATGCAAACACATAATCCAAGTAGTAACAACAATTACATTGTAAGTAAAGCTATCAAGTTCGAATGATTCACATTTCGAATAGGAAAAATAAACAGAAACAATTCAAGGATACTATAGCTCTCAGAAGCTAAATTCCACGTAGCCGAGTCAAAGTCTTGATCACAACTCATGTTGACACTCCGTCAACCACATAAGTATCAAATCCGTAGATACACCACTTTTCTTCGAATCCCGTCACCGTTACACCCCCTTACCGGGCCTGCTCATCAAATTTTTGATAATACTCGAGTATATCATGGCAATACTGCGCGAGTAATGCCGAGCAAGATCTCTCCAATAGATCATGCTCTACGAATATCTCATGGTTTGCTAAGCTTATCAACCAAGCCCATGCTGGCTCGAATCGCAAAGTTAACCAACGAGTTTGGGCGTCCCCCGAATACGAATACGAATATAAGTCGATGAACAACGCTCGAATTGATGATTCCAGATAGGAATCATAAATACGAATCACATATACGAATCATAACCACATTACTAAGTACAAGTCGGATATAAATTCACATAGCAAAATTCAAATATAATTTCATTTGAAAAAGGATGAATGTGGTAAAGTACACACTCATCTCTCAAAGTTCAAATTCATATAATGGATAAGAAACAGTTAACCACTTAACAATAAATTCATGCACTTGACACTCACCAATCAAAATAAGAGAGTGAGTACGTAAACAAGCCCTTAGGTGTTCCCCTCGAGATCCTCGTGAAGGTCTCCTTGAGCACCTGAGCAAACAATAGTTATCTATTACACACTATCGCTTAAAACCCCTAATTATCGAGGAAGATTGCACACTTGTACAATCTAAGAAAATTTCACGAAAATGATCCTTAATTACTCGTAAATCGAGGCTTAAAAATGGGATTTTAAAACACAAGTAAAATCTGATTTTCATCTTTGAAATCAAGTGTAAAACGGTTTAGGAATATCGAAGGAAAATAGAGAGTTCGCAACCCTCAATTTCCTTTAAGTTCGGAAATTTCAGATTTGTGACCCATACTTTGAAAAATCGTATCTCATTCTCTATAAGTCCAAAATTGGAAAACTTAGTGCCGTTGGAAATTACTTCCAAAGTACTAAAAGTTCTTAGAAGACACTTTCCCATGATCCCCAACGGAAAGCATTCAAAAATTGGTTCAAAGTTACTATTTTAGGCTTGTGAAACAGTTTTGAGGTTGGTTTTTCGCCAACTTTGGAAATTCGGTAAGATTCACAGAATTTGAACTAGCCTCTCAGATTTGAAACTCAATTAGAGTTTCAATCAAAGTTTAAAACGAAACAAGTGGAACAAAAATTGGAGTTCTGAACACCAAGATATGGCGGCTCAAAGTTGCTGTAAAATGAGACCGTTGGGTCAATTTTTCAGATTTAAATCGCTAACTTTGGGACGTTGGTTGAACATCGAAATGGACTCGGAATGGCACCAAGTTTGGTAGTATTATCCTACCATATAAGGGATATTCCTCTACTAAATTTCATAGGAAAATTCATTCGGAAAGTTGGTTAACAAAACCATCAAAGTTTTCCAAATCTCCAAGGCAAAGCTGCCTTGCACCTCTAGTTTTCTTTTTCTCAAACCTTTGGCCAATAAAATGCCTAAAACGTGCTCATTTATGATAACCAGGTCTAATAAGGATCCAAGATACATTTGGTAGGTAATTTACACCAAGAATTTCGAATAGAAAGTCTCAAATCAAGATTGGTTACAAATCTGTCCAACATGAGGGTTTTCTCCCACAAAGTCAGTTTCAAAGTCTGGTCATAAATCACTCAATTCAGCTCGGAATTGAGCGTGGTTGGTGGCATTGAAAACTAGATTCTTAAAGCTACAATTTCTTAGAAGGAACTTTTTCCAAAATCTGTCCACGGCTAGCTCATATTTGAGCACCAATTTGCTGCTCAAAACAGAGCTCCCAGTGTAGACGCGAAACAGGACAGTCATGTTCAAACAATTGGTATGGACGACTCAAGTGGAACCAGGATGTGCATGTTATACCGTTAGAAATCTGGGAATGTCTAGTTTTCAGTGCCACAAATGACACTTGATTTCAACATCAGGCCAAAAAGTTATAGCCAAAACAAGAACACTGCCAGAGCAGTTACGGGAAAAATTTCCAGTTTTTCTGATTTCCGAAAACACATCATTTGGCCAACCAAATCAAGTTATTTTTTGATGAAACCTTCTACACAACCCACACAACATATATACATCATAACCAAGTCATTAGAACCACGAAAAATCACTCTAAAGGTCACGGACAACACAGGGGCAGAAATGGAAAATTTTCACCTTCACTCCCCTTTGAGTTTCCACCAACAACACAACATTATTCCACTAAATTAAGCACTAAATCAATATTAATAACACCATAATTCATCAAATCAGTCCATCCAACCATAGTGGAAATTCATAGAGCCCACATACCAAAAACCAACATAAATAAAGCTACCCACATGCATGCATGAGCTTATATGTGCAATAGAACTTCCATAAATCAAGATTTTCAGGGTTGATCATCACCTACTTTCCTAGATGTTCAAGGCAGAAATTTCGGTCCTCCTTAGCTCAAGAAAAACCATGGATTTGAAGCTCTTTTGTAGCTTGAGTTGCTCTCCAAGTAGATTGCAAAGTGTGGTTAAAGTTTGAGGTGATTTGGAGTAAGATTTGAGGTAGAAATGAAGAGTTTTCTTTCCTTTCTTTTCTTTCTTGTTTTGGCTGGCTCTTGAGGTGAGAAAATGAGAGTTTCAGCCATGCACTTGAGGTGAAAAAAGAAGGGTTTTGATCTGGTGTGATGCTTCCATGAGAAGCTTAAGAATGTGTGGCCAAAATTGCTCCAAAAGTCAACTAAGTATAGTGCGCGTACGCGCGCGTTTTGTGCTTGATTCCTCTCGAGTTTGTTTCCCTTATGCTCTAAACCTCTAATGCACTTGTATTCGTACTATTATTATTCACTCTTAATGGTCTAAAAATAATGGTCTTAAGTCCCTCAAATAATCGCGCGCGTAAAAACGCGTACTTCTGATTTGTGCGCGATAAAGTGAAAATTCCAATAAATCCTTATAACAATAGTATCACTAACTAATAATTGAACACTTAAACATAAAAATACCTATTTCAAGACTAATGTACAAGTCTCCAATTTTTCAAGCTTATTGTATCATCGAATCGATTATTATTTCCAATCGCGTATTCACTATTCTCACTCTACGAGCTTTCAAAAATTAAATTTTGAAACGAGTCATTTTAAAATTATAAGTAAGTCATAGTTCCATGTAATTGAGTATAAAGAGGTTGAAATAAAATATTCGAGGCAAACGGGCAATTAAATATTGAAATAAGCTAGTAATAGGGGCTTAAAATAGGAAATTTTGCAAGTCCTCACATAAGTCGAGTTTTAATTCCTCAAATCTCCAATTAATTTTTCTTAATCTACTATTGATCATTCTTACTTCTCCAAATTAATACACTCTCGATTCAAATATAGTCTCGAAAAACGTGTACTCGTTGTTCCGAACTAAACGAGTTTTCGAAAAATAAATTTTCTAACAAACCGCTTTAAAAACATGAGAGAGGCGTTTTTCCATACAAATGGATTTTAAGTAGTTGAATTAAATAATTCGGAGAAAAAGAGTGAATAACTATTTAAATAAACCAATAATATTTGACAAAAATAAGAAAATTTTCGGATCCTCACACTTGACCACTACTTTATTACCTTAATCTCCTTGTTTTAGTTGAGCTAATTAGCTCTTAATTAACCCTTAAGTTAGCCACCATTATTGACTAAGGAAAAGAGAGATATTTTGGTGGAAATATTTGTGATTAAGCCAATTGTCAAAAATCCAACCAAGGTCTTTGACCAAGACATTTTCCTTTCTTCTTATCTTTCTTCTTGGCTCATTTTTCTTCATTTTGCTTCATCTTGGTCGTGACTTATGAGAGGAAAAGAAAAGAGTGAAGAACACTTCATTTCCATCTTGAGTTTTAGCTTAGTTTGAGTGAAAATCCAAACCGATTAAACACTTATTTGGGAACTTGGGGAGCTTGATGTACTAAAAGTTTGGAAGGAAAGGTTGAGGTTTCTCTTGAAAGCATCTTTGGCAAGGTATTAAGGCTGTTTTTCCATTTTCTTACCCTTAATCTTGTTTAAGTTTGTATAGCAACTCATATTCTTAGCTAATGATAGTTATTTAAATAGTTTTGATGGTTATGGTGGTTTTTTGAGTTAGGGTTTGATTTGTTTCAGTTGTGTTTCTTGTTGATTATGTAGAAGATATTAGTGAAATTGGGGACCCTTACTATTCACGCGTACGTACTTGGTTGTACTTTGTCAAGTTTTGAGCAATACCTATAAAATTCCGATTGAGGCGTTTTCAGATGCGTTGGAAAGCTGAAACATAGGAATAAATTTTCATGTTTTAACCAAATGCTGATTTGGTACGGATCAAAGTGAAAAACGAAGCCAAAAATGTGAAATCTCAAAAACTGCCCGCGGAAAAGAACATTTGGCAGTCAAGGGTATTTTGGTCATTTCACATGCTACAGTACTTCGATTGAGCTGAAATTTTACAGACAGTTATATAACATCCTTTCCTACAACTTTCATGTTTTGACCTAAGTCTAATTCAGCCTCTAACATGGACGAATGAAGCTGGTCAGAAGCAAGGCAGTTCATCATCAAAGCTAGAAATTTCTCTACTAAAGCTGGAATTTTCAACCAAAGCTGGAAAACCATATACCAAAGCTTAAAAGTTCACATCAAAGTTAAAACATCTCATATCAAAACTATCAAGTTCATCTCATGGCTGGAAAATGCATATCAAGGCTGGAAAGTGAACATTAAAGCTGGAAATTACATGCTACCCTAGCCAAAACCATAAAATCTTTCACAACCATGCTTCTTTTAGCTTCAATCATAACTTATCCTGAAAGAATCTCAAGAGATTTGGAGTTGAGTTCCGTTTATGACTATTCGCATCCCCCTTGCCTTGGTTTTCGCCATCCAAATTTATCCTCATATTACTCGGGATACCGACTTATCATAAAGGTATCACTCTTTGGTACTCGGGTACAGGAATCCGAAAATATGATAATTCACCACTCAAGTTAGCTAGGCTCAAGAGGAAATCAATCACTTTTGAGATTCCTACCCAACATACATATCTAAAGTCCCCAACAATAGACATTTATTTCACTCTTAACAAGCCAATTCCCACAATCCGAGAACCCTCTCCCGGCACGAGCTCGATAGGAGCTCTGATACCATCTGTGACGACCCCACCTCTCCCTAGGGCATATCCTAGGGTTTAGTGAGTCGCCTGCCTAGCTCTCGCTAGAACTCAATCACACTTAACTCGAGAAAAGAACTTACAACCATAGAAAGAAAATAAAACAACGATTTCAAACTTAGCATATACATTAATAATCAAATCCAACTACAAGTCTCATACATTCCCAAATACATTAAAATGTTTTCAATCCAAGTACAATCAACCCCTAGTCGGGTGCTAGCACGAGAATAATTGCAAAATTCAAAAAACTAGACCACACTAGTTTGTACAAGTCTCACGCCTCGCTCGTACCCCTGTAGGAAAACAAATGGCGTGGAATGAGCTAAAAGCCCAGTGAGGTTCTAAATAGCAAGTTGACCATTATTTAAAAGGACAAGTATCAACGTAGCAAAATAGCGAGCATAACAAGTTCATAAAAGTGAGTAATAACACTTCAAGTAGCAAATCTCAAAATGGGCGAGTGTAAAAGTTTTTCAAAAGAAACAATAACCCAATGAGTAACGATCATGTCAAAATATAGAGATTGGGTATGTGACTATATATATAAGGAGAGTGTTTTATTTTAAATGTGCTCTGTTATTTTCACTTTATGATTTGGAAATATTTTTACCGAACTTTATAGCTACTTTATTTTGCTTATACCTCTATAGTCTATTTTTGTTTTTTTTTTCAAAACAGGCATGAAGGGTAGTACGTGTCTAGAGATTTAATTGTAGTCATGAGAGGAGATGTACTTTGGAGATTATTTGCTAATGCATAGTGTTTTATTTCACGATTTAGCAAGAGTAGTAACCAAGTTCCATAGTTACGAATTTTCCTTTTCATCAAGTTCCTAAATTTATATCACTTTGCACAATTTGACGCCTTCATTGAACTTCCTTAGCATATCAACTTAGCTATTACGTCGGTGAGATTTTCTCTCTAGGTAAGTTTGTGGCAGTACAATGAGTAAGAGAAAGCCACTTAGGAATTGGAGAAAAATCCTGTAGCATCAAGTTTTGTGTGAGCAAAGGTTAGAATTTCGAGGACGAAATTCTTTTAAGGGGGAGAGAATGTGAGACCCCGAAATTTTACTTTTCTTCATAACCTTTATGTGAAATCACTTACCTTTGATTCTTGGTTGCTTTAATGGTTGAATTGGAGTCAAGGGAGTGAATTTTATTAAGAAAAGTTTCATAATCTCAAGTTGTTAGAAAATTTAGAATTTTCGCAGGAGGTTCGGCGCTGCTTTGGGAAATTGGCTATAACTTCGTATAGGAAAGTCGGAATTGAGTTCCGTTTGTTGCGTTTGAAACTAGACTTAGAGGGTTTCCTACGGTATAAAATTTAGAATTTTATTCAATGTCTATAAATTCTAGAAAATTGGCAAAGTTGGCTGAAAATTCTGCCCTGCACAAGTAAACATAGGAATGTTGTAGTAGCTTATGGCTTAATTTGGACCAACTTATGAACTAAATCTCTTTGAGGTGTCTTCTAAAGATTATTAGTATTTGAAATCTAGTTTTTAACAAGCTAAGTTGTATGAATTTTTGATATTTATAACTCAGGTTATGATTTTTCTAAAGGAAGTGCATAAGTTAGGGTTTTTGTGCATACTAGGGTTTTGGTGTGTGTTTTTGTGTGCATTTTGGTAGTGTGATTGTGAGAACTTGTAAAATCTCTCATATTTTCTTAAAAATTCCCTTTTATTTGGAATCCATTATTTTACAATAGCTTTACTACTCATTCACTTCCTCAATTGTTACAATTAGTCATAGAACCAAGGATTTTCCCTTTACTTTCATCGTTAAGATAAACTAGGGTTTTTACGTCTTTTGGTAGTGTGATTAATCGGTGTGGAGTGTGTACTCAATTTGGTGATTAAGAGTGAGTTTTAGATAAGATAAAATGTGTGATTAGAAGTGATAATAATAAGTGAGTGAATCATAAGTGAAAACACTAGTACGGGCGAGTTAAGGAAAAACGGCTTGAACCGACGTGCATCATTTGTTGCTGATCTGGTGCACCACTTGAACACTATTTTATTACCTTAATCTCCTTGCTTTTATTTCATAAATATCAGCCCTAAATATCTCTTATACCAGCCAAAATATTTGACTTAAAACAAGAGGAAAGGAAAAAAAACAAGAGGAAAATTAGTGGTGCCAAGTGACACTAGCTAGCCACAATTTTTGACTAAGAAACTTTCTTATCATGTCTTAACACCAATTCATCTTTCATGTCTTAAAACCAAACAAAACAAACTTAAGAGTAGGAGAGGGAGAGAACCGTGAGCTAGGGGGAAAAAACAAAGAGGAAAAAAATCTATCCAAGGTCTTGACCAAGACCTTTTGACCAAGACTTTCTTAGTCTTCATCTTGTATACATTGAACCCAACCATTTCATTTTCTTGTAAGCTTGGCCGAGAGAGAGAGGAGAGGAAGAGAGAAAACTCTATCTTGATTTCCTTGCTTGCTTTGTGAAAAAAAATCAAACACTAACCCAAATCCATACCAATTAAATTTAAGTTAAGCTTGGAGAGAAGACCTTGGTGGAGTTTTTGGAGGAATAAAACTCTTGTTTGCTTGGGGTTTGAGGTAAGTTTCTAGAAAACATCTCTTTTATTTGTCTCTTGAGATTCATTCAAGATAAGTTATGATTGAAGCTAGATTAAGGTAATAAAGTGGTGGTCAAGTGGTGTATTCCATCGGTAGCGAACGGTACTCGTCGGTTCAAACCGATTTTCCTTAAATCATGTGTACTAGGGTTTTATCTTATAATTCACTAACTTATTATTCTCACTTATAATCATACACTTAATATCATCTAAAACTCACCCTTAATCACTAAATTTAATACACACTCCATACTGAATAATCACACTACCAAAAGACGTAAAAACCCTAGTCCTTAACGATGGAAGTAGAGGGAAAACCATAGAACCTTTTGAGTTAGATCTAACACTTGATATGTTGTTTAAGTGAAAATCATGAGAGGATGAAGGTTGGATGAATAGGTGAAATTGTGGACTGTTTTCTTTTCCTTGGTTGACCGGTATTAGAAGGAAGGGTTTCTCCTTGATTTTTGTGGTTCAATTGTAACCTAATCAAGCCTAATAAACTTGGCTAGTGACTTGTACTTCAAGTAAATCGTTGAAGACACCAATGTATATAGTTTGGCTGGAATTTTCAACCAAAGCTGGAAAACCATATACCAAAGCTTAAAAGTTCACATCAAAGTTGAACCATCTCATATCAAAACAATCAAGTTCATCTCATGGCTGGAAAATGCATATCAAGGCTAGAAATTGAACATTAAAGCTGGAAATTACATGCTACCCTAGCCAAAACCATAAAATCTTTCACAACAATGCTTCTTTTAGCTTTAATCATAACTTATCTTGAATGAATCTCAAGAGACAAATAAAAGAGATGTTTTCTAAAAACTTACCTCAAACCCCAAGCAAACAAGAGTTTTATTCATCCAAAAACTCCACCAAGGTCTTCTCTCCAAGCTTAACTTAAATTTAATCGGTATGGATTTGGGTTAGTTTTTGAATTTTTTGTCACAAAGCAAGCAAGGAAATCAAGATAGAGTTTTCTCTCTTCCTCTCCTCTCTCTCTCGGCCAAGATTACAAGAAAATGAAATGGTTGGGTTCAATGTATACAAGATGAAGACTAAGAAAGGCTTGGTCAAAGGGTCTTGGTCAAGACCTTGGATAGATTTTTTTCCTCTTTATTTTTTTTCCCCTAGCTCACGGTTCTCTCCCTCTCCTACTCTTAATTGTCGAGGAAAACGTATTTCTATTTTTCCAAGGGTACGAGTTTCGGCCAAATTCTAGCTTACATACCTCCATGAAAGAGGACTTGAATGACCTAGACAATTCAAGCTCAATTCAACCCCAACTCTTTGCTCAAACTACAAGTGCACACGTCTAGTCCTCGAATGAAAATTTGGGCAGCACGCCCTTTGTATTTACCTATTTTCCAGCCATTTATGACTTCATTATTTTTCTCAGATCATCCCCAAAGTCACACACAAGCAATGTTACCATTATAGCCCTTCTATTAGGCTCCAAAATCATCCAATTATAACACAAGTCTAATAATACAACCGGAAATCAGTTTTGAAGACAAAAGGCTAAACAGCAGATTTGACATCTTATAGCATTTTGGTCACAATTAGAGCTACATTTATCTGATTGGGCTACACTTTATACCGTTTCGAAGCTAAGACAAAGGGTTAAAACTTTCATGAAGATAAGTCAGCCTAGTTCACATTTGATCGAGGTCGAATTTGCAGATTACAGAACCAGAATTTCAATGCCAGTCTGGTTGTCAGCACTGGATTTGAATGACAATAACTTAAACTACAAAATTCCGATTGAGGCGTTTTCAGATGTGTTGGAAAGCTGAAACATAGGGATAAAATTTTCATGTTTTCACCAAATGCTGATTTGGTACGGATCAAAGTGAAAAACGAAGCCCAAAATATGAAATCTCAAAACTGCCCGTGGAAAAGAACATTTGGCAGTCAGGGGTATTTCGATCATTTCACATGACTCCTGAGAGCCATCTGTATCCTTATACTTTGATTGTTATTCGTAGTGTTATTGTTTCTTTTAGAAAAAAATTTTACACTCGCTCATTTTGAGATTTGCTACTTGAAGTGTTATCGCTCACTTGTATGAACCCCTTAAGCTTCCTTAGAAAACAATTTCTATGGAGTGGTTTACAAAACTAATGGTTGGAATTCAAGATTTGAGCAAGAAATTGAAAGACAAGTTGAAGTTTCTCTCCCTTTCTCTCCCTCAAGAATTCAGCCAGCTTGTTGAAGAAATAAAGATGATTTTGGTCAACATTTGATATTTAGTAAAGGTGAGAATTAGGTCAAAGTCAAATTTCCAATCGGGCCGCGACACTTGGCACCTTTAGGGTTTAATCTTATCTTCTTTCTCCCAATGGTTAACTAGCTAGCTAATCTCTAATTACCTCCTAACACCTTGTAAAATAATATCCCTTAATATAAAACTTCAACTAGTTGTCAAAAATTTTATTGTACTTACCGCACTAGCGGGTCCCACGTTCATAATACACTTCAAACTTAACATGAACTATCTTATACTAGGAAAATGATTTAAAAATGATACTCATTTATAAAAATCTCTCAAAAAAATTAAAGTAAGAAAAACGCACGCGAAAAAATAAAATAGTATAAAAGAAAACAAGGAGAATTTGCGGGTCCTCACACTCTCTCCCCCTTAAAAGAATTTCGTCCTCGAAATTCTCTCTTTTGCTCACCAAAAATGATTCTACAGTGAATTCTTCTATCTTACAAGAGCTTCTCCTCATTCATGCCCTAATCAAATCAAGATAGTTCTCGAAAGTCACTCAGGCACTAAGGATCACTCTAATCGAAATTCAAAATATACCCGAGATCTCCCATCCCATCACATTAACAAGTTAATACAAGTGCTTCCTTTGCCTCGAGTCCTGTGGAGAGGAAATAAATATTTTGAGGTGAGCTAAAAGCTCAACGAGTATCCAGAAAAATCAATAATCAAATAAGTTTCGCAATAGGGCATTTAGATGGTGTCATGAATCAGTAATCAAATGTACGTTTATTGCTCTTGTGAGCCAGGGAAATCATGGTACTTAAACATGCAGCTCTCCAATAAAATCTAGTATCAGTCAAGCGGTAAAAATGAGCCATCGGTGCTCCCATATTCAAGTCAATTGTCATAAAAATGGAGACGTTGGTGTTAAGCACAAGACTTCCAAGCACTCATCTGAGCCAAATCATTGCATGGCACACACGCAAGAAAACAGTACAGGAAATAGTTTAAAAATAAGTTTGAAAACAATTTTGGAATCATTTACCAACCACAGCTCATGATTCTCATCCATCATAGATAGTTTCCTAGCTCTAGTCCAATTCCCTTGATCACAAATATCATATCAAGCAAAGGAAATTCTAAAATCATCAAGTTCTTCTCATCTTTTGACATTTCCAATTACAACTGAAGTTACACCTCTCGGATTGAAATAAATCTTATGACGTTTCGGATCTAAGACATAGGCCTACACTTCTTGGTCCCTTATCTCGGCCCTAGGTTCTCGATTTGGTCAGTCATAGATTTCCAATCACCCTTCCTTAATCCCGAGGTTGTCTAAATCTACAAAGGTGCCGAAATATCATTTTCTTAGCTTTCTTTTCCATTATATATATATCTCAGAGGATAGGGTTCAGTTAGGCACATAGACATAGGTAGTCAATCAAGAATCCAAAATATATTTATCTGGTATAGCACAAAATAATTACATATGTAGTTTAAAGTAGTCCATAATAAAATCAAGTAGACACATAACAATTTGCACATTCATAGGAGAAAGAAAATAGGTTCTCAAAGCTAACACGTTAAACACCCACAACAACTATTAAAGTCCAAATCTAATGACAATCTATCAAAACCCTGGACAAGTCTAAGATAGCATTCCTCATTCCAATCTCCCCAATCGGTTAAATTTCAAGTCCAATACAAGAATCCTCCGTGCTTTGACCTTTGTCATCAGAACTTATCTCAAAATCACTGATGATTTCTAGTCACCTCATAATACACAAGACTATACCCTTTTTCGAATTCACAAGTATTCCCTTAGGAAAAGTATTTGGTACTCAAGTACAAGAATCCCAAACTAAGAGAATTTACAACTCAGGCCATACGCTCCCAAGTGCAAATCAACAAGGTTTAAGATTCCTATCTGACGTACACATCTATCCGCCTCAAGTAGCATGGCAAAGATTTTACACTTACCACTGTCATAAGTCACAACTTTCCTCAGGAAAAACACTTAACCCTTTACTCTTATTCACATGATCGGGACCACATCACCACTTGGCCCAAGCTCACTCTGCGCAGAGACCACACGAAGCAGCTCTGATACCACCTGTGACATCCCCACCTTCCCCTAAGGCAAACCAAAGGGTTCGGCGGACTGCCTGCCCAGCTCTCGCCAGGACTATTAAAACGAAAAGCACGTAAACCCTACAAAACGCTC